>NW_007245932.1:0-14426 GCF_000164805.1 Carlito syrichta
TAACTAGAGATGAGGGGCAACAGTTTTTATTAGGCTGCTGCTGCTGAAATTGTCTCCTGGCTGCCGATGTCCCTTATGCGGGACATCAGGAGTCTAGATCTCTGGAGGGGACACAGGAGGGCGTTTTGGAGGTGAAGTGCTTACCTCCCTGTGCATTTTCCTTGTGTGGGAACCCATCTGGCCTGATGTTTCCTGATGGTACCCTCAGCCTCATGCTCTCTGACCCGCCCATAGACAACCAGTGGCTGGATACCTAAGAAGCCTGGTCAGAGTGTTCCCCATTCTGTGATGCTCAGGGCAGGCCACACATCCAGCCATGCCATGGGGTAGGCTGCAGGCCTCAGTAGCGCTGCCTGTCTACCCTGCTGTCTGTCTCTGAAAGGCAATCAGGGGAGAGCCACAGGTCTGCTGTGTTGAGGCTGTTCACCCGAGAAAGACCTGCCAGAGATTCTTCTTGCCGTCACGCTCATTCACAAGTAACTTAACTCTGAGTCAGGCAGAATGGTAAGACAGTTCCAGGATCTCTGTCCCTGATATATGCACCCTGCACGACTCCCAAGATGGTGAATATGATGAATTTTACACCTGTGAGGTCCTGTCTTATGGCACCATTGACTTTAAGATACAGTTTATCCCAGCCCAATGGCTCATGCCTGTGTAATCCAAGCACTTTGGTAGGTAGAGGCAAGAGGATTGTCTGAGCCCAAGGGTTCAGACTTGGCAAGACCTCGTCTCTACAATTAAAAAAAAAAACTAACCAGGCGTTGTGCACCTACAGTTCCAGTTACTTGAAAGACAGAGGGAGAAGGTGGTGTGCACCTACAGTTCCAGTTACTTGGAAGGCGGAGGGAGAAGGATTGCCTGAGCCCAGCAGTTCAAGGCTGTGGTGGCAGTGAGCATGAGTATGCCATTGCACCCCAACCTGGGAGACAGAGTGAGACTCCGACTCAGAAAAAGAAAAGATACAGATTATATGGGTTGGGTCTGACCTAATTAGGAGAGAGCTGATAAGGGACTGGGCTCTTTCTGGAAGAGATTTGAAGTGTGAGAGGAAGTCGATGTGGGAGCTGTGTTGCTGGCTTTGAAGATGGAGGGGTCAGGTGGTGAGGAATGCAGATGACCTCTAGCAGTAGCCCTTGGCTAACAGTCAGCAGAAATGGGAACCTCAGTCCTCTAGCTGCAAGACACTGGGTTCTGCCAACAGCCACATGGACTTGGAAGAGACCCCAGGGCGTTGAGTGAGAATCTAGCCAGCCTACACCACAGTGATCCCCTGAGCAGAGAACCCAGCTACACACTGCCTGGACTTTCAACCTTCAGAACTGTGAACTAATGAATTTCTGTTGTTTTTAAGCCACTATGTTTGTGGCAACTTGTTACAAAGCAATAGAAAATGAACACATTGTCCCTTCACCTGCTAGTGAGAAAGAGAGGAAAGACTTCAGCACCCTTCAGCTCAGTCAACAGTCCCCAGTTACAACTGGTGCTTTGCAGGTATGGGTTGGAGGCAAATGGTGGGTGGATCAGAGTCAAATAGGCTTGGAGAAGTGTCTGAGTCCCATCGGAGTCAGCTCTCTGCAGAATGTGTGGGCCCTTAGTATTTGTGGTGTCAACTTTGGATTTAAGCTGCAATATCCAAACAGGAAATGTCCTGTTCCACATCCTGCTACCCAAGGGAAAGGCAGTGGTCCCACAGTCTTCATCTCTTTATAACCAATATGTTGAACAGTGTGACCTCAGGGTGTAATTATTCGGCGATTTTATTTTTGTCTCCCATCGCTCCTTTGTTCTGTGGAGCTAATTAGTCTCTTGTTCCATGGCTTTTATGGTCACCTTCAGGGAATGAAAGATCTTCTAATCAGTAATTAATGTCTAATTCAGAGTAACGGCCAAAACTTTCAGCTCCATTCAAGGTCACAGCTACACCTTTTCCCCAACTGCTATAGGTAGTGGAGGGAGGGGAAGGGCTGACTTAGATCTTCCTCCATCTTGCCCTTTCAAAATTTGCCTGCCGCCTTCCTACCATGCTCTGTGTACCTCTGTGAGGTTGGAAGACAGAAGAAGGGACCAGGGAAGGAATGTTCCAGGCCAGTCTCTACTGCAGGTAGAACATTCCCCATGTAGCATTGTTGTGTCTAAGGAGTCCAAGAGTCAGTTGTATACCCTGCCGAGTCCTGGGAGTCCAGCCCAGAATCCACCCAGTAGGAAGGAGCTTTCTTTTTCCCTCCTTGTCCTCCTTTCACTCATGTAACTCTGTCTTCTGTGGCGTCTTCACACTTCTGTTCTACCTGTTCCCTAATTTCTGCCTCCTCTCCTTCCACCTCCCCTCAGGGTGGATGTTTCTTGACATTCTACCTTTGATTTTCTTCTCTTCTTTTTTGATACTCTGGCTGGTATTTTTCAAGTGTTCCTGGGGCTTGAACTCTTATGTACAGATGGATGACTACAAAATATGCATCTCCAGAAATCTCCCCTGAAAGATTGTCCATGTATCTGATTTTCCGTTGGGGATCTTGACCCCAAAATCCCAGTCTTCTAAAGTCCCATGTGTCTTAAAGAAAAATCACTTCCTCCTGCCCCTGTTTCACCTCCCTCTCACTCCTTGTTTTTCTTAATTGTATCACTTTTTTCCACCCCTCCAGGCAACCCATCGTTTCTTTGGTGACTCCATGCCAAGTCCTTCTGTTCTCCCTTCACAATAGCTGTTGAAAGTGGACTCCTCTTCTGCAACACAGCTGCATCTCCTCTGATTCCACCATTTAGAGGTATCAGCCTTTCTTTCAATCTATATGTTATATAAATAAATAAATAAACATTTTTATAGACTGGGACCATACTGCTCACATTCTTCTATAAACTCATTTTCCCCCCCACTTAGCAATATATATTGTGAGGCTAGATGCAGTGGCTCACCACCTGTAATCCAAGCACTTTGGGAGACCAAGGCAGAAGGCTCTTGAGGCCAGAAGTTCGAGATGAGCCTGGGCAACATAGCAAGACCCTGTCTCTAAAAAAAAATATATATATATATTGTTTGCCCTACAAAACAGTTTTTAAATAATTAGCTGGGCATGGTGGTGTATGCTTATAGTTCCAGTCACTTGGGAGGCTGAGATGGGAGGATCACCTGAATGCAGGAGTTGGAGGCTACAGTGAACTATAGTGATGCCACTGCATTCCAACCTGGGCAATGGAGTAAGACTCTGTCTCTAAAAATATGTATAAATTAAAAACATATGTATAGTGGAAATCTTTGTGAGTCATTTCATATTCATCCACAATATTTTCAAATATTATGACAGTTGAGAACTTTGGTTTTGCCATTTGCGGTTCAAAGTTCTGATAGGCTTTTTCTTCTTTTTCAGTTCATGGAGGAATTGCCTTGGAGGAACGAGGAAAATAACATCATGCTTAAGAGATGGTGTCTTGTGTTTCTGGTGAACTAAATTCCATTAGAAGCAGAGTGCAGTGTGAGGTGGACCTGGACGTCGCCTGACTTCCAGTGGGTGATTACCAAGTATTTGTTGAACTGAGGAAAGATGATGGAGGAGACGGGACCAGAGGCAGGGTCTGGTTGGATTGACAGGAGCAATCACCGGGCTTGGACCAGGACAGATCATTCTTCAAGGACTTGTGGAACCTTGATGAAGACACTTTGCCAGATGTGTCATGTTCCCTTTTCTGTGAGGAGGCACTTGGTGATTGAATGATGGTCTCAGTCTGAGGGTTTTCCCTGGACACAGACTCTTCATGCAAAAATGGGACAGTCCCTGGCAAACCAGGACAGCTGGTAACCTTATTCAATGAGTCCCACTCTGTGTTCCAATTCTCCTCCTAAAGGACATGGAGTGAGTTCAGAAGCTTAGACACCACCATCTCACCCTGATTCCCGAGAGGAGAGTGAAATCTTACAGTCAGAATCTTTTTTATGTGTGAGAGAAATAAATGTCTATCATTTTTATACCTCTGTCATTCCGGATTCTCTGTCATTAGCAGCCAAACTCAATTCTTATATAAATCTGAAACTCATTAAATTAATTTGCATGGACTTACCAATTTTATTCTTAATTACTATGATAACAATAATGAAGTAGTACCCCAAAGTACTACTATAAGGTTTTTGTTTTTTTATTACAGCACTAATGCTTGAATTCTTTTAATAGTTTGTTAATTATCTAGTATGGTCATTTACTGACAACTTTTTTAAAAAAAGAAATGGAAGGACCCATATTCCTTGTAGCATGTGAACAGAGGCCCAGGGCACAACGCCCTGCTCTTGAATTTGAGTGAGCAGTGGAATCTGTTTTGAACGGAGTCTGAGGCACAGCATTAACATACAGCTCATGGCCAAAGTGCATTATATTCACCTTTCATTGTTTTTAGAGATGCGATGTGACCTCTGGCATATCTCCATCTGTGAAATGATAAACCCTTCTTTAAATCAAGATTTTGTTGCATTACAAATGATTGGAGAGAGTTTTTAAAATTATTATTCTAGTGCTGGTCTGCTTCCCTTCTTTCTCTTAAATAATCTGCTTTAGGGATTCAAAGGGTCTACTCATCCCAGGACATGACTATAGCTAATTTGCTGAGAGCCTCTGAACATACCCCAAGCCTGCTTAGGACATCTGCAGGGAAGTTAAATCATTTTAAGTGGGGGAGTTAGGCTAATGTTTTCTGCTAGGAAAAAACCGTGAATCTTGTTATTCTGCACAAGACTTTAAATGGTGGAAACGAATTATGCCACAGATATACAAAAGAAAAATAAATCCATCTGATTTTACTAGAAGCTTGACACTTTTATTTAGAGAATTTATATTTCTGAATGCTGCCTTCATACATTACAAGTGCATTTCAAATGCAATTCTGTTAGGTTGATAGTCTACTCCTTAGAAACAGATCAAGGAGAAAGTGGAGATGGGACCACTTTGAATAAAGAAAGAAAAGGAGGATTTATCTAATGTTGAGATGAATCAAAGAACATAACAAATATTTTTCTTGCAAAAGCAGGGAACTTTTGATAGGCCTGAGAGATTCTGAATAGAAAATGTTTCCCTGCAAATGATTTGTGCCTCTACTTATCTCCCCCAGACTTTAACATGGAAAAACTGAATAGGAATTCAATGCAATGACCCCTTATCTGCTATGTATCAGTTATGGGTGTACACATTGAATGTGTGTTTTAACTTGCTTTCCTTTTGTAGGTTCAACACTGAAGGCTATCTGCTATGCTAGGATAAACTGGCCAGCTGAGGTTATTTGCTGGAGGCATAGTGGAGACTTTTAACCAAGGGGATAAAAGGTAGCTGTGGCGTAGATTTGGATTGTCTTTCCAACAGGTGCTGTAGGGAGGTGCTTGGTACTGAGAGAGGTGTAACTGAGAACGAAATTGGAAGAGTGACCTGTCCTTCCTCACTCCTGGGCTCTAATGAAAGTCAGATGGTCTGCATTAAAATTCACCCTTACGAGGGGACCCAAAAAACCCGGAATTTATTTACAAAAATTATGCATTTATTCTTACATGTTTAAACTTCAGTCACCTTCAAAGTACTCTCTGTTTGATGTAATACACCTATTGAGATGCTTTTTCCCCTGCTTAAAACAGTTTTTGAGCTCATCAATTGTGATGCCTTTTAGTGCTTCTGCCATTTTTTAATTTCACCTCTTCCACATCAACAAAAATGTTTTCCTTGAAGAACTTTTTTCATCCAGAAAAACAACAACAAAAAAGTTGCTCAGGGAGAGATTGGGTGAATAGGGAGGGTAAGGCATGGGGGTCATGCTGGTTTGGGACAAAAACTGCTAAACACTCAGTGTGGTGTGGGCAGGTATGCTTGTAGATCACCCATCATGAAATGGGCAGATGTATTGAAAAAAATCTCCAAAAAAAAAAAAAAATCACTGAAGTCAAATGTAGTCTCTCATAAATGACACTAGCTGGTACACTGAAGCTGATTGGATCCTAGAACACTTACATGGGCAGGCAAGTAGGGGGGAGCGAGGGGATGCGGGGGCGGGAAGCCTATACTACAGGGGTCTGCCCTCCAAAAAATAATTCTGGTTATTTTAGGTCCCCCTCATATTTATGAGAAACCAACTCAGTGCAATCTATTTCCTCAGTGCTAGGTCAGAGGCCACTTTGGCCGCAGACAATGCCGTGAGGAGGTAAAACAACAAATAAATGTCTGAATGAAAATGAAACCTGCCCTCACTAACTTCATTGCTTTTGTTCTTCTCTATTATGAGCCATGTTTTGAATCTCAGTCTCCCGACATGGGATACCAAAAACTGAAGGATCAAGCAGAATGTTCTGAAAATGCACATTCTAGAAGCTGCATGTTCTTTCTTATCTTAAAAGGCATCTGGCAATTGACTTCTTCACATTACTGAACCACTATGGTGGGGAGGTGCGAGGGAAGGGTGGAAGGGGACTTGGGGAGGGTGAGGATTCAGACAGTTGCTCCTGGCTTTTCCAGGCTGTAGGATCTGATTACTCTCCTGAATGAATGCGTGCCTAGGAGGCCAGTCCATGAATCAGACTCCAGTCCTGCTGTGCCATAATCTGGGTCTGCTTAGGGTCTTGGTGAGCTCATCTATAAAATAATGATTCAGAAAAATTGTGAACCGCTCACTGAGTCCCTTGTCACTGTGAATAAGCATCATGTTCTCCCTCCATGCCAGGTAGCATTATTCTTCCTCTTACCATCCAGCCAGAGAAGGATGGTGCCTGGGAGGCTTCAATCTCGCTCTCTCAGAGGGCACCCCAGTATGACAATGAGCTCATTCTTCCAGGGATGGTCTATCTTGGCATTTGTTTCCTGATTGGGATGTGATTCATGGTCCTGAATACCTGTGACCCTGTGGTATTCCTGCTGGCTGGATTTTTCCACCTGGCGAATTCAGAATACAGAATTTCATCTTGAGAGAAAGTCCAACATTGATTGTCCTTTATTCTCTCTCCCAAGGATGACTGCAGCCAAGTGGGTTTCAGTGACTAGTGCCTGTTTGACTATATTTATCCTGAAGAATATAAAATGGGCAACATTTCTCATCCCCACCCTCCCTCACAAAAGATCTATCACAAAAAAATAAAGTTCATATTGCCCTTAGAAAAATCTTAAATGGTTTTCTTTGTGGTTTCTCATTTCCTGAGACTTTGAGAAAGTTTGACCTAGCTTTTTTTTTTCTTTTTAATATAGTTTATTGGAAAGAGAGAAGGTGGTGCTCTTGTCACTAAGCAATATGAATAGGGAAAAGCTCCCATGGTTGTTTGTTGTATAAACAGTGCAATAATGAAGATAAAGAACTAAAATCCTGACCTTTTTCTCTTTCTTCATAAACCAGTCTGAAATGCCAGCACAGTGTCTGACCACGTTAATATAATGGGAGAGACATCATTCACGCCCTGAGCCTTGACCTTCGCAAGCCGAGGAGAGAATGCTAGTATGCTAGTTGTTTTATGAGAATGACCAGCATAATTTTTATCATTGGGCTGGAGGCACAATATACATGTAATCTCTACTTCAGATATTTATTCAAGATTCTGTTCTTTGGCTCAATTTCAAAAGGCTACTTGACCAACTGCTTTGTGCCTGTCATTTAAATGTTTGTCTGGTGTTGCTTTTCAGTACAGGGAGGCACTTGAAGACAGAGAGATATGTGGATATGTTTTCTTATTTAACTGGTGAAGAAATGGAGCAGTTAACTGGTTTGCCCAATGTCACCAATGCCATTAAACAGGCTCTAGGGCTGTCACTAGAATTCACTTGTGTTAGTATGCAAAACTTGGAGAGCCCAACTCACATTTCTCATAGTGAAGTTTATTTTATGTAAAGGTTTATTTTATGTAAAGAATAGGGAATTTGGATGTAAGAAGAAACAAAAGACTTTCATTCAATATTCATTCGATAAGTAATTTATGGGCCATTGCATACTATCTGGTAACTAGCAGAAATAAAGGTCTTTTGAGTTCTTAGCATGGCCTTTGGAGATAAGACTTCTCTCCTTTGCCTCAACACATAGTCATTTTCATCCACTCATTAAGGCCATTGTTTGTTCATCCACAGACATTTATTGAGCACATGTATGTTAAGCATTGAATTAAGAGCTGAGAATACCAATATTTTGAATAGGCTAGTCTCTCATACAGGGAGCTCAAAAACAAATGAGAGAGAGAAGATCATTTCCACCTGATATACAACATTAGAATAAGACGTGGGATGTTAAGAAAGCACAAAACTTGTGTTTCTAATGCAGTTCAAGGGTGGAATGATTCAGGAATGCCTTCTGGAAGAGGTGATTGGAGTTGTGTCTTATCAGAAGGGTTATCTATGTGGATTTTGAAGAGATAAGAGAGGAAAAGGCATTTCAGACTGAGAGGTAAGCACATATGAGGGCTGCCAATTAAGAAATGGTGTGCTGGCTGGGCGAGGTGGCTCAGGCTGTTATCGCAGCACTATGGGAGGCCAAGGTGTGGGGATTGCCTGACCCCATGGGTTCGAGAACAGCCTGTGCACCTTGGCGAGACCTCATCTCTACAATAAATAAAAAAATTAGCCAGGCATGGTAGCATGTGCCTGTAGTTCCAGCTACTTGGAAGGCTGAGGTGAAAGGATGGTCTGAGCTCAGCAGGTCAACGCTGGGGTGACTGTGAGTATGCCACTGCACTTCAGCCTAGGCAGCAGAGTGAGACTCCAATCAAAAAAAAAAAAATGAACCAACAATGTTGAATGAAACAAAGAAAAAAAGAAACGGTGTGCTGTGTGAGTACGTAGTCTGGAGTTGGTGAGGTAGAAAGGCAGAACAGGGCAGCTGCAGAAAGCTTACTCTGCATGGACTTAAGAGACCTTGGTTGAAGAAAACTCCATTTCTATGTTTCAGTGATTGCTGAGGGAAGAAAAAGGATTGTGGAGAACTGTACACTGGCATTTATTTATGTATTTGTGAATCTGAGTACTGTCCAGGCTGGAGTGCAGTGGCACAGTCATGGCTACCACAACACTGGCATTTATTTATTTATATATTTATGAGTCTGAGTATTGCCCAGACTGGAGTGCAGTGGCACTGTCTTGGCTACCACAGTCTTGACCTGTTGGGTTCAGGCAATTCTTCTGCCTCAGCCTTACGAGTAGCTGAAATTACAGGCATGCGCCACCATGACTGGCTAATTGTTTGATTTACTGTAGAGACAAGGTCTTGCCAGGTTGCCCAGACTGGTCTCGAACCCCTGGACTCAGGCAATTCGCTTGTCTCTGCCTCCCAAAGTGCCGAGATTCCAGGTGTGAACCATCGTGCTCTTGTGTACACTGGCTTTTAAATCTTCCATTTGGGAATGACATATCATTTGGCCTCACATTTCACTGACCAAAGTCACATCACTGTGCCTAACTTCCAAGGGGACAGGGAAATGTAATCTCTTGTATTTGTCCAAGAGGAGGGGAAATGGACTAGTGACTGAGCTACTAGTTAGATATTATCAGAAAAACTAATAAAATTGAAGTTATTGTACTAGGTAAGTATTGTCTATTTTAAAGATCTGGTTTGTAAACAACTTCCTCACAAAAGTACCTTCATTTTTTGTTCCTTGGGCTGTACTTCCAAGTAATTTACTTTGGAGAGCACATGATGAAACATTCTTTAGGGTGTGACTGGCTTTCCTGAAATGATCATTGAGTGCCACCTATTTAGAAAACTCTCTGTGTTTACTAGAGAAAACATTACTTTACTAGAACTCTGAGACCATCATCTCCCAGTTTTGGTGTAACTACAAGAAGATATCAGTGAAGCTTCCAGGTCATCTGTGATAGAAACTGAATGCACATGACACTCTTGCCATTTTCCAAGGAGAACCTATTACCCAATATTTACTTTGGATCAACTGAGTTGATCAATGTATGCCAAGCCCATAACTTTCCTCAGATATTCTGAAATTATCGCTCCAAATCAAGCAGGATCAGGTGGAGCCTGAATGTTTGCAATACACTGAAATGCCCTCCCCCCAAAAAACTTACTTCTTCTGAAAGGTATTTTGGTGTAAAGGAAGGTACTAGAAGAAGCCGGCTGTTGTAAGACACAGCCTTATGGAACTCATTGTGTGTCTGTTGTAAGAATGTTGTCCTACTTAAAAGGAACCCTTCCATTTCCTGGGAAGAAAGTTGCACTTCTCCTAAGTAGGGGTTTGCTTTTCACGTTATGAAAATTGTGAATTACCCTTTTGTCATTAGCTGCTGGAAAACATAGAATCTACCTTGGAGCTCAATAGTTGTAAGTGAATCATTCAGTAAAAATGCACATTGTTGTCATCACTGGTTTCATTTATATTACTCTCCTTGTTTTCTTTTACTTTTCCCTCTTTTAATTTCTGTTACACTGTATTTTACATTAAAATAATTCTTTCTGAATAAGGTGAAGCATAAATATGTAACAGGAGGGAAAAATTATGTTTCTTATAATTGATTCTTCTGCTCTGGTGCCCCATTCTTACTGATGGGAGGAGGGAAAGAAACAAAACCAAGCAGCAACCCATTTAAAAGTAACAACCTCTTTTAGTAAAACAAACAAACAAAACAAAAACAAAAACAACAAAAAAAGCAACTTCCTAGAGTAAATATTTGGTATTTCAAAGTACAGATTTAGCTGGGCTCGGTGGCTCAGCCTATAATCCTGTGCCTTTAGGAGGCTGAGGTGAGTGGATTGCCTGAGCCCGTGGGTTCGAGACCCGCCTGGGCAACTTGGTGAGACCTCATCTCTACAATAAAAATCAAAAAATCGGCCAGGCCGTGGTAGCACATGCCTGTAATTCTGGCTACTCAGAAGGCTGAGGTGGAAGGATCACCAGAGCCCAGCAAGTCAAGGCTGCAGTGGCCAGGAGCAGCCACTGCACTCCAGTCTGGGCGACAGAGTGAGACTCCACCTCAAAACAAAACAAAACAAAAAACAAAGTACAGATTTACTCAGAAGGATATTTCCTAATTTAAATAGTACCTTTCTCTCTCCCACCTTTCCTTAAATGGTGTCTAAGAGAAGGGAGAGGGTTCAGAGGAAGAGAGAAGTAAATTTTTACTTTTGTTTTAGTGTACATGTCTATATGAGTGTGAGGGGGTGGGTGCTACATAGAACATGAATTCAAAAAGGGGTATATTGAGTTGGAACTACCTGTGATTAATCCAGGAGTCAACTAGTTGGCTCAAACAAATTAAAGTTCAACAAATTCTGATGAGCTATAAGAATTTGGGAGTTTTACCAGTGGAAGAAAAAGGCAGTCATCTTTATAGTACCCTAGTTCATCTTGAGGTGTCCCAGAGTAGCTCCAGAATCCAAATGGACTGCTTTTATGCTACCTTCTCAGTCCTCATTTTCAGGTCACTAACTTATATCTCAAAACTTTAGAATAAACGTGCCTGTGAAAGATGTTTTAAAAGTAAAAATACACACATTAATAAGTCAGTATAGCAAGATACTCATTCCCTGAGAAAACTGGATTAGGTAGATGGCATTTGATGCAGGCAGGTGGTGACGAGAGCTGTGTCAGGGTAAGTCTGGACACAGGTTTGGTTGGTGAGGAGTTACAATAGGGGCTCCTCCACAGCCAGAGCTCAAAATTACTTGGTTGAGGTC
Organism: Carlito syrichta; assembly: GCF_000164805.1. Classification (NCBI taxonomy): domain Eukaryota; kingdom Metazoa; phylum Chordata; class Mammalia; order Primates; family Tarsiidae; genus Carlito; species Carlito syrichta. The sequence goes on from NW_007245932.1 coordinate 11,617, forward strand.
AGAATTATTTGGCTGAGAAGGGGTGGTTTGAGTAAAGAAGGAAGAATGGGAAAAGGAAAGGCAAGAGTTGCCAGTTTTGTTGAGGTCCTGAGGATGGTGACTGATCCTAGGAGTTGCCTTTTGGGTAAAATAGGAAGGTTTTTGGCAAGAAGGTGTGTTGCCCCCTCCCCACATCTTAAATAGGAACCTTTATACCTAAGGATACTTTACTGTGTGAATGCCAACTCTTGGATGCATCCAAGCTCCATCAATTTCTCGAAAGAAAAATACTGATTTTCACTTTTATCTCTAGTCTGAACAGGAGTGAAATCCATGCGAGGAGCTTCACAGAAGCAGGATGGAGTGCCTCTGGTCCTTTGGCAAGTTGTGTCTGTCAAGTCCCAGCAAGTATCGCATTAGGAGCCATCACCTGACAAGACATTCTGCAATGGGCTTGCTCATTATTTACTGAGCATGTCGGAGCATTGGCTGCCTTCGGGGCTCTCAGTCAAGCACGTATTTGACAGAAAGCCTCGATGAGAAACACAAATAAGATACAAATTTGCTATTCATTTCAGGGACTGTTACTGAGAACACATATTCTATTTGCTTCCTTTCCTGCTGAGGCTTCTGGATACAGAGGAAATACCATTAAGAAATAAATATAATATCAGGGTATCTTAGCAGAGTGACTGCTATGAATTGGACACCATAAGTAAAGCACAGATAAGATCTCCTCTCTTTTGTGTTTCTCAACAATGATTTAATCGCCCCTATATTATATTGATAGGAAGGCTAGTATCTTCCTCTTGAGCATTACCCCCTAAGGTTAAATTGTGCAAAACCTCTGGGGAGAAGGAGGGTGGAGATGGGTGGTGGTTGGACAGTTGTATGCTGAGAATGAGAGGTCAGATGAAGGCAGGACAATGGGTTGGGCTCCACTGATGACACTGATTTGCTAATTCAGACTGAAATAGAGACCTGTTGGTGATCTTTCTCTATGGACCCCGTGTTGTGAGATGAGATGGTGTGTTCTGGGACTTATCTCCAAATCTATGAGACAAATTCCGGATCTCGTGTTTGTTCTTTGACTCTCCTATGTCACACATACATTTGCACTTCTTGGTAAATTCAATTCGAAAGCTGTTTATGGGACAAACCCTGTGAACCAGGATTTGGGAATACATAAACAGAGCAAATCATGCTGCTACCTACAAGGATCTTGTCCTCCACTGACATAAAATGCTTTCTAAGGTAAAGCCGACTTTTTTAGAATAGACTTCTAGATTATCTGCTTTCTTGGAATATCTAGTCCATGATTCCTTTCAATAAATGTAAATGATAAGTAATTACTTCTTTGGCAATACTGTGCTTTACTAAGATGAGAACATCAGGATAAAATTAATTAAATGGCTTTACATATTAAAAATTAAACTGCTTTATATAGTGTTTTAGTTTTCAAAATACTGTATATGTATATTGCTATATATAATATGCAGAGCATTTTCAGAAACACTATTTTAATATTCTAATTTATATATCCTTTAATAACCACAATATTAATTCTTAAAATTAGTTCTTAATACTTCACATTCGGAGAGGAGAGAAGGGTTGAAAAGCTAACTCTTATTTTGTATCCCCAAATATGCCAGGCACCTTATATATATTACTTTATTTAATATTCAAAACCCTTTGATACTGGTATTATCCCCATTTTACAGACAAAGAAGTAGAGTCTCAGATCTTGAGTAAAACCATTTAACTGGAAAATGACTGGGGTCCAAACTTAGGTCTATTGGTGGTATAGCCCTTATACTTCCCACTCTGCAATATTTGTGTAGGAAGGCATTGAAATAATCTCTTGCACCTTGGCAGCCATCATTTGAAGTGGGTAAGAACAGGGAAAGCGTCTCTTCCCTGGCAGAAGCCAAGGCAGGGATCATTCAACCCAAGGCCTCTGGCTTCTAGTTCCTGTCCCTCCCACCACTTCCCCACCCCCATTGTGACTATGCATAGAACCTCACTGTCATCCTACCAGTGTATACCTAGGAGTGACCTACAGGACAGTCTACAGCACTCTTAGGAAGGTGACCTGGGTGTGACTTCAGGAATCCAGTTGGGCTGTGGGAGAATGTGGCTTGCTAACTTTACTGCCTGATGTTTATAGCATCTGGATTCCTCCTGTGTCTCTGTGCTTGACAGACACTAATATTCAAGCTTCCTTTACTTCCTACAAAACGGACAGGTGAGTCAAGGGAAAAAACAAAGGAGAGACGTTTGTTAGGGGCTGGGGAAGTGTTGACAGATTGCAGCAAATTTCAGGAAGAATAGCAGAAATGAGAAATGATCTGGAAGGACAGATTCAGGAGGTGAAAACGTAAAAACAGCAACAACACAAACTACAATAAATAGAAATAAACAAGGCAAACCTCAGCTGTATATTTCTTGACCAGCTCAGGGACTAAATGTGATCTTTTCTGAGGTCAAAGATCTGCATATTTAAATCCCAATTTCAAGGCCTAAGCTATGAAATAAATTGAAAATGAAATGATATTTAGGTTGGACATTAAAAGAAACTTATCTGGAGGAAGTGGCAAGATGGCGACGGGGCAACCCGGTCTCTGAAGCCCTCTGCAAAGGAGATCTGCAGTGGGTCTCTGACTCTTGCCCCGGGGGGCTGGGGACCCCAACATTGCAACCCGCTCTTCACACAGAGCTTGGCCGTTGCCACCGCTGGGACATTGCAACAGACTGGACAGTTACTACGGTGCAAACAGTGCCGCCGCCGCCGCAGCCCCTCCCCCCGCCGCCGCTGCCGTCGCCGCCGCTGC
>NW_007245932.1:14446-15579 GCF_000164805.1 Carlito syrichta
CCGCCGCTGCTGCCGCCGCCACCACCGTGGCCTCCGTGATGGCTATAGCACATCACACCACCCGGGCCCAAGGTGATCCACATCAAACCCCTTCAGGGAAGATCTGCTGGGATCGCTGCCACCTCTCCTGCGACCGAGACTGTCCTGCCCACCCAGCGTAAGGCTCCTGTTGCCTGCTCAGAGGCAGGCAGCCATCTTGTTCCTGTCCGGCCCCACCTCCTCTGGGGCGAGCAGCTGAGATAGCACCACCTGCTGGCGATTCAAGGTAACAACACCGAAACAGGAGAAACAAGCAAATGGAGGGTGATCTGAACTGTCCTTCACAGCAGACCAGGGGCAACTGACCCTAACTGCAAACTAATTTACCAGCTTGAAAAGAAAACTAGAAATCAGACCTGAAAGGACATTGGATTTCAATGAAATGTCTCAGAGTGTGCTTCATTGATTCTATTAGTTTAATGACTTAATTCTATTCCTACTGTATTGTTCCCTTTTTTCTTTTTTCCTTTTCCTTTTCTTCTCTCTGTAAACCATATCTTTGTATAGAGGAACAGCACACTAACAAGGTGGTTGGTTAGCTTGTATGTTAGCATCATTATATGTTTTATTTTTATTTTTTATTTTTTTGTATGAGAGTTGGTTTGTCTGTATCTGTGGTATATTGTTTTTATCTGTTTCAGTATAGGTCTCTCTCTCTCTATTTGTTGGCACACTCATTAGTTTCCCCCCTTACTCCTCTATCTCTCCACTCCCCTCTTCAACCCACTACCTGCTCCATTCTCTCCCCTCTGCTAACCACATTTTATTTCAGGGAGTAAACCTATAGCCACACTGCACAGACAGATTCCAGGGCAGTGGGAAGTGGGTTCTACATTATCCACACACCTGTCAGCAAATACCAGGACCTGCTGATAGATTTTGAATCACAGTTCTCCCCTTGAGTAAATATCAAAACTGCAAAAAGGACCACCTCCACCCTACAGTGCAACTTCAGAATTGGACAAAGCAAGAGGACATACATAAAGAATAGGAGATTGAACAAACAGAAAGTAAAACCAATCCCTTTACCCTTGAATAACAGAATTAAAGAAGACGGTGACGTGGGAGGGAAGGAAAAAGTAAGGAGGGGGAAA
>NW_007245933.1:0-7650 GCF_000164805.1 Carlito syrichta
TGAGCCCGCGGGTTCGAGACCCGCCTGGGCAGCTTGGCAAGACCTCATCTCTACAATAAAATACAAAAATCAACCAGCCATGGTAGCGTGCACCTGTAGTTCCAGCTACTTGGAAGGCTGAGGTGGAAGGATCACTGGAGCCCAGCAGGTCGAGGCTGCGGTGGTCAGGAGCGGCCATTGCACTCCATTCTGGGCGACAGAGTGGGATTCCAAATGAAAAAAAAAAAAAAGATCACCAAGTTCTGAGAATTCCGATCTCTTAACATTTCTTGCATCTTTCCACTTCCTGCCATCTTCAAGGCCACTATGAGGGAGAACCCTAAGACAACTGGAATATATCTTTTTGGAGGGCAGGCCCCTTGTAGTACACTCAGAATTTGTTCCTCCGGATTAGATGGTCAACCAAAGTTTTTTTGTTTTTTGTTTTATTTTGTTTTGAGCTGGAGTCTCACTCTGACGCCCAGACTGGAGTGTAGTGGCCGCTCCCGGCCACCGCAGCCGCGACCTGCTGGGCTCCGGCGATCCTTCCACCTCAGCCTTCCAAGTAGCTGGAACTACAGGCACACGCTACCACGCCCAGCTAATTTTTTTTTTTTTATTTATTGTAGAGATGAGGTCTCGCTGCCCAGGCAGGTCTCGAACCCGTGGGCTCAGGCAATCCACTCACCTCAGTCTCCCAAAGGCACGGGATTACAGGCTGAGCCACTGAGTCCGGCTTTTTTTTTTTTTTTAAAGCAGGATTTATTGAGAGGACAGCAAAGCTCCCACAGTGGGAGGGGACCTGAAGGGGTTGCCCAACCAAAGTTTTTATTTTTATTTTTTTATTTTATTTTTTTGAGTTGGAGTCTCACTCTGTCACTCAGACTGGAGTGCAGTGGCCGCTCCCTGCAACTGCCACCTCGACCTGCTGGGCTCTGGCTATCCTTCCGCCTCAGCCTTCCAAGTAGCTGGAACTACAGGAGCACGCTACCATGCCCCACTTATTTTGATTTATTGTAGAGATGAGGTCTCACTAAGTTGCCCAGGTGGGTCTCAAACCCAGGCTCAGGCAATCCACTCACCTCAGCCTCCCAAAGGCACGGGATTATAGGCTGAGCCACCGAGCCCGGCTCAACCAAAGTTTTTAATTGGAAGTTTTGAAAACGTTGCATCATGATTTGCAAAGAAGCGTCCCAACTTCTGGTGACTGATTTTTCCACCACAGCAATGCACTTGTCCACACCACACTAAGTATTCAGCAGTTTTTTGTTTGTTTGTTTTGAGTCCGAGTCTCGTTCTGTCACCTAAGCTGGAGTGCGGTGGCACACTTATGGCCACCACAGTCTCGACTTGCTGGGCTCAGGCGATCTTCCATCTCAGCCTTCCAAGTAGCTAAGACTACAGGCACACACCACCACACCCAGCTAATTTTTGATTTATTGTAAAGATGAGGTCTGGCCACAGGGTCAGGCAGTCCTCTCGCCTAGATCTCCAAAGTGCTGAGATTATAGGCATAAGCCACCTTGCCTGGCCTTCAGCAGTTTTTGCCAAAAAATGGCATGATCCCCATCCCCCACCCAAGTTCGCTCCTGGTGACTTTTTTTGTTTGTTTCCCAGATGGAAAAGTCCTCAAAGGGAAACGTTTTGTCAATGTGGAAGAGGTGAAACAAAAAAGTAGAAGAAATACTAAAAGGCATCAAAACTGATGAGTTCAAAAACTGTTTTGAGCAGTTAAAAGAGCGTCTGGATAGGTGTATTGCATCAAACAGAGAGTACTTTGAAGGTAACTGAAGTTAAAACGGGTGAGAATAAATACACAATTTTTTACAAATAAATTCTGGCTTTTTGAGTCCCCCCTCGTACATTAGTTCAAGGCATCACTAGCTGTCCCTTGGTTTTCTGCAATCATTGCTCTAAAATGTCTCCTTGTCCCCAATCTTGCTTGCTTCAAATCTATTCTTTACAATGTTCTTTCTAAAATGTTAATCTAATTTCCCCCTTTCCTAAAACCCTTTAATGAAACAGCATTGTCCTCAGGATAAAGTCCAAATTCTCTAACTAGCTAAAACTGTCCTTGCTCCTCTCTGGTGTCGCATCTTTGTCTTCCAGTAACCCCAGGTATTCTGAAATCCTTTCAGAGTTCCAAACTCCCCTGCTTATCTTCCCCCATGCTATTCTCTCTTCTTGCAATATTATCTAAAGATGTATGCTCATTAATTCATTTGTTCTTCAAAACACCTTTCACTTAAGAGAGACTGTATCCAGCCCTGTGCAACACTCTGGAATTTCTCCTTGTGGTCAGGAAATGGATGTGTAAGTGGGCCATTACATTGCAGTAGGCCAGACCCAGGATGGTTGTACGCACAGGAGCTGTGGGAATCACAGATAAACCCAAGTCCCGCAAAGGCTCCGGAAGGAAAAAGGGTTGAACACTCTGGGTTGAGGGAGCAGCATGCATAAAGTCCCAGAGATGGGAGCATGTTACTCTGAGAAACAGCAATTGGTGTTGCCTGAGTACAGTGAACGAGCCTCAGAGCGTGAGCAGGACTTGGGGAGGCAGTGCCTCATTACCAAGGGCCTTGTCTGATGTGCTAGAAAGTTGGGGTTTCTTCTCTTGGAAGGTAATAGGTAGCTCCTGAAGGATTTTATTTTTCTAAGTAAAAAGGAGGGAAGAGGAGAATGAAGAGTGGCATGGTCATTCACGTTTATTTTCTTTTCTTCTTTTCTTTTTTTGTTTTTTTTTTGAGTCACAATCTTACTCTGTTGCCCAGGCTGAAATGCAGTGGCACGCTCAAAGCCAATGCAACCTAGACCTGCTGGGCTCAGGCGATCCTTCCACTTCAGCCTTCCAAGTAGCCGGGACTACAGGCGTGTGCCACCTCACCTGACTAATTTTTTGATTGATTGTAGAGATGAGGTCTCACCAAGTTGTCCAAACTGATCCTTCCACTTCAGCCTTCCAAGTAGCTGGAACTACAGGTATGTGCCACCACACCAGACTAATTTTTTGATTGATTGTAGAGATGAGGTCTCACCAAGTTGTCCAAGCTGATCCTTCCACTTCAGCCTTCCAAGTAACTGGAACTACAGATGCATGCCACCATGCCCAGCTAGTTTTTTTGTGTGACTTATTGTAGTTGCCCAGGCTGGTCTGGAATCCCTGGGCTCAGGCAATCCTCTCGCCTCGGCCTCCCAAAGTGCTGAGCCACCGTGCCTGACCTATAAATTAAATTTTAATAAATCTATACATCAAATTTATGAAACTATGTGATTACTTTAAAAGCACTACAGATCTTTTTTTTGATTTGATCTTTTCTGCCTAGGGAAGGGGACTCCAAACACTAGTTAAGTAAATGAATGAATTAATATAGAGAATATGTCCTCACAATTCATAAGATTCCTAATGAAAAAGACATTTCTTTAAAAAACGCTTTGAGACAGGATATAGCTAGAAAAAAGCTAGGCAGACAGACAGGTACTCCGGTAACAATGCGGTGAACTCCCAACATGCCTCTCAGGCTTAGCATTGGTAAACAAACTCCCTGCTAGCCTCTCAAGCTAGAGCTTAAGTACTCACTGATGGGATTGAAAAGCAACCAATCGGCTTACCATTAGACCCCTACCTCCTGCCAATTGGTCCTTAATACTAACCAATCAGAATAGCAACAGCCTACAGCTAGTGCTAGTCAATTGGCTCAGTCTTAGCTATATAAGCACCAGGTTTTCAGCCCCAAACCGGTAACCCCTTCAGGTCCCCTGCCACTGTGGGAGCTTCTCTGACCTCTCAATATAATCCTGCTTTCTAACTTTCTGGCTGTCGTGTCCCTCATTCTTCCTGGGCATGAGACAAGAACCTCGACCCTGAAGAGCAGCAGGAGATCGTTGGAGCCGAAGAGCCATGCACCCCTGAGGCTGGCTTGTCAGCTGACTGAGCCGGCTGAACTAGGAAAGCTGCCGGAACAAGGTGAAACTCTGAAGTTGAGACACACCAGGGGGCTCGGCTCGCCAGCCCACTGAACCAGCAACACGCTCAGGGCTTGGCTTGCCAGTCCATTAGAGCTGACACTTCCAGGGTTAGGCTCACCAGTCCCTCTAGACAACCCTCTCTGGGGCTTGGGTGACTGACCCATTGAGCTGACACTCTCGAAGTCCAGGCTAACCTGAAAAATCCACATCATTTTTCTGTTCATCTGTTTTAATCTTCAAGAAGAAGGCTACATAGAAGACTACACAGAAGCTAAAGAGTATGCCGGGTGCAGTGGCTCATGCTTGTAATCCCAGCACTTTGGGAGGTGGAGGCAAGAGGATTGCCTGAGCCTGTGGGTTTGAGACCAGCTTAAGCAACTTGGTGAGACCTCATCTCTACAATAAATCAAAGATTAGCTGGACCTGGTGGCACACACCTGTGGTTCCAACTACTTGGGAGGCTGAGGCAGAAGGATCGCCTGACCCCTGCAGGTCAAGGTTGTGGTGGCCACGAACATGCCACTGCACTCCACCTTGGGTGACAAAATGAGACTCTGACTCAAAAAAAAAAAAGAAATTAAGTATTATTGAGCCTTAGGAACCCTCTAGTAATTAGATCACTTCACAAATGGCAGAGTTCTATTAAGGTCAAAACTGGGAGAAGAATCCCAATCTCCTGATTACAAACATTTTTCTCCGTCCATTTTTGCAACTCCAATTTTTTTTTAAATGTGGCAACATTTATAAAAATATTGTTGGATCCTATGAAATTCACTTTCTTTGGGGTACAACGCAAACCTATCTCTCCAGACTGTGGAGTTACCACAAAGGTTCGAATATGTCTCTTGTAGGAGCAGAATTTGAAATATAGAGGTGGAATTCATAAGTGAAGGTGTTCATGTCCCCTGAGTAGATCCTGTGTATGCTAGTTATTTCCACAGTATAAGTTGTTTGCAGCCTTCAACAACCAATGAGGTTGTGTTGTACACAAGACCTTGGAGATTCCGTGTTTGCTGGGGCCAGCAAAAGCAAATTTTCTCATGCTTTCCTACCAAGAACTTTATTGTGTTGTCCTGTTGGTTGCCTTCTGAGATCTGTATGTGATTCTGCTTCTTTCTGTAGATTCCAAGCCAGGCAGAGTTTGTCTCTGAAGCTCCATTTATTCTATCCTCCTCAATGGCCTTCTTTCTGTCCCTTTAGAGTCCTTTAGTGTTCCTTTTTTCTCTTAGTCACTCTTCTCCCCAGCCCCCACCCTCGCCCTGCAAGAAATATGCTGACAAATCTTATACTCTCCCTAGAGCTTACATGACTGAAGGTGCTCTCTTCACCACACTCCATTCCTCTGTGAGAAAAATGAAACAGGAGAAGTAACACTGGCCCCATCCTCAATTTTGCTTCTCTATGGGCCAAGACCAGAAGACAATTTTTCTAAGAGCTGCCTCTGATGACCTCAGGGCTTCCTGCAGTCTTTTGGGCCCTCTCTGGAGAAAACTGCGGTTTGGGGTGTGAAAATGCCTCTGTAAAGGAAAGGGAACCCTTGTTCTTCTCTTCTTCAGTCTATGGAAGGGCACTCACATGTCCCACAGTAGGGATTCAGCTCAATGGTCTAGGTGGCCCTGCTAAGCTACTTAACAGGAATAATAGGACGCTGGGAGCCCCCAAAGGCCACATTCTACATTCTCAATGGAGTATTAGGAATAAGTGCACACTTTTGATGGCTAGATGATGAGGGAGCCGGTTCAACTTCCACCTGCCCGTTGCTGGTCTATCATGGGCTTGCTTACTTAGGGGACAGGGTTTTGTATCTTTGTGTCCTTCTCTAGCATTAAAGCTGACACAACTATAAGATTGGGCAAATTCTCACCACACCAGTGAAGAACTCCATTGACTTGCCTTTGGTCTTTCAGCCATGGCAGTGGAAGCATGATCTCCTCAGAATACTGGGGTCATTGTGGACCACCTGGATTTTGAACATTCTAGAATAGGTCAGAGCCTTGGGGGCCCTCTAAACTGGACTAATCTACGTAGAAGCAAGAGTTGTTTTTCTTATTTTTGCCTCCTGACCTACTCTTCTTTCAACTGGAAAAGTGAAATCTTTGTATGTGATAGGGAGGTTTGTATCCTGGTGAGATAGGAAGAAGCTGGAACTGTTTACACCGTGTAGTTCCTAAGACACCCTTCTTTCTTCTCCATAACGTCCTTCAGTTGAGCCCATGGGTCTGTCACAAAGATAACGCATCTGCCTGGAAGAATGCAAATGCCACCCGAATAATTAAGTCTGTGATCTTCATTGTCTCCCACCTAATCAACTCTGAAGGATGGCCCAGCACTGTTTTCTATTTCCCCAGTCTGGCACGTCTGTAGGCTTGTTTTGACTCAGCCTTCTGGATAGCATATGGTTCCCACTAAGCCCGAGCTGCCCAGCCTCTGCCAGCACATCCCCTCCAGCCGGCAGTGGCCCAGTTGTTTCGGTGTTGCCATTCTGCTCAGCCCAAGCTCCATGCACCCTTTCCCATTTTATCTGCTCACCCTGTGCTCTCCTCTTCCCAAATTCACTGCCAAGCCCTTGTTAGGGAATTCTATTGTTACCCAATAAAGAGAAAGAAGTCTTGCTTGTCGTGGTGTAAACACAATCTGGAAAGGAAATGCTGCGTAGTGCATTAGTGATAAACCCAGAAATTATATTTAGGTTCTGCAGGAAACCTATAGTCGAGTTATTAAGCAAAATACTTTCAATGTATCCTTTGTATTAACTTGATTTATGTAGGAAAGACTTAAGAAATATTTTCAAATACTTCAGACTTCGTTGATCTCAGAATAGGTTAAAACAACATTAAAATACATTAAAATACTTTAAAAAAAATTAGGGGCCTGGCCGGGCACCATGGCTCAAGCCTGCCATCCCAGCACTTTGGGAGGCCAAGGTGAGAGGACTGCCTGAGCCCACGGGTTCAAGAACAGCCTGGGCAACTTGGCAAGACCCCATCTCTACAATAAAATAAAAAAATTAGTCAGGCATGGTAGCACGTGCCTATAGTTCCAGCTACTTGAAAGGCTGAGGCGAAAGGATCATCTGAGCCCAGCAGGTTAATGCTGGGTGACTGTGCACATGCCACTGCACTCCAGCCTGGGCGACAAAGTGAGACTCCAGCTCAACAACAACAAAACTGTGTCCAATAGACTGGATATCTGCAGGCAAAGAAAAGTGTTGTGAAATATTTATCTGGATAAATCAGGAAAATATTAATTTGAATTTATGTTATACATTCTCTGTGTTCATGGTGTTATGACACAAGCAAAATTTCACTGTATATAAGGATGTTAAAAATCCTGCTTTTAAGCAAAGCTCAGTGGCTCACACCTGTAATCCCAGCACTTTGGGAGGCGGAGGCTAGATGATTGCCTGCCTGGGCAATTTGGTGAGACCTTGTCTCTACAGGTTTGAGACCAGCCTGGGCAACTTGGTGAGACCTCATATCTACAATAAATAAAAAAATTAGCCAGGCGTGGTGGCGCATGCCTGTGGTTCCAGCTACTTGGAAGGCTGAGGTGGCAGGTTGAGGCTGCGGTGGCTGAGTGTACCTCTGCACTCCAGCCTGGGTGACAGAGTGAGATTCCAACTCAAAAAAAAAATCTTGTTTTTCATTTTATTAAACATTCAAGCATTTAGAAATTTTTTTTTTTTTTTTTTTTTTTGAGTTGGAG
>NW_007245933.1:7942-8725 GCF_000164805.1 Carlito syrichta
GATCCTTCCACCTCAGCCTTCCAAGGAGCTGGAACTACAGGCGCACGCTACCATGCGCGGCTAATTTTTGATTTACTATAGAGATGAGGGTAGTTTTTTGATTTATTGTAGATATGCGGTCTCCCCAAGCTGCCTGGGTTGGTCTCGGACCCGTGGGCTCAGGCAATCCTCTCACCCCAGCCTCCCAAAGTGCTGGGATTATAGGTGTGAGCCACTGCACCCGGCCAATTGTTCAGTTTCATGGGTGTGTAAACATTTTTTTGTTTGTACATACATATATTCATTCCTTCTCTTCTTCTTCTTCTCACTTTAGGAAAATTGGAAAAAAACCAGAAAGACTCTTAGGATTGAAGCAATCAATGAAAATGCTCTTCTCACTCAACGGTTTCCCCTCAAAACATTTTGAGTGTTGTCAAAGGGCCTTTTAAAAATTTTTTCATTTTTTTTTAACAAGGCTCTGAATCTTGGACATTTACTCTTTTCTAGATGAATACTTTGCTGAAAACAAGTAATAATTGCTGTTTATCAGAAAATTGCCTGAGTTTACCATTTATTTGTATCTACTACTTGTCAGATGTTTTATTTACAGACAGAAGTAAGTCATAAATATGGACAAAGTAAATTAAAATTTCTAAATGTGCTGGGCTCAGTGGCTCAGCCTGTAATCCCGCACCTTGGAAGGCTGAGGTGAGTGGATTGCCTGAGCCCGCGGGTTCGATACCCGCCTGGGCAACTTGACGAGACCTCATCTCTATAATAAATAAAAACTAGCCGGGTGTGGTA
>NW_007245933.1:9213-22347 GCF_000164805.1 Carlito syrichta
ACTCCGTCGCCCAGACTGGAGAGCAGTGGCCATTCCCGGCCACCGCAGCCTTGACCTGCTGGGCTCCGGCGATCCTTTCACCTCAGCCTTCCGAGTAGCCGGAATTACAGGAACACGCTACCACACCCGGCTGATTTTTTGATTTATTGTAGAGATGAGGTCCCGCCAAGTTGCCCGGGTGGGTCTCGAACCCGCGGGCTCAGGCAATCCAGTCACCTCAGCCTCCCAAAGCGCAGGATTACAGGCTGAGCCACTGAGCCCAGTTGAAATTTAATCTTAAAATAAAGTTGGAAAGACATAATTTTTTTTTCTTGTCTTAGTTAAAAAAAAAAAAGAAAGAAAATATCATAAATTGAAGATGTAGGCTGGATGTGGTGGCTCAAGCCTGTAATCCTAGCACATTGGGAGGTCAAGGTGAGAGCATTGCCTGAGCCCACAGGTTGAAGACCAACCTGGAAAACTTGGCAAGACCTCATCTCTACAATAAATCAAAAAATTAGCCTGGCATAGTGGCATGCACCCGTAGTTCCAGTTACTTGGAAGGCTGAGGTGGAAGGATCGCCTGAGTCCAGCAGGTCGGGGCTGCAGTTGTTGTGAGCAGCATGCCACTGCACTCTAGCCTTGGCAACAAAGAGTGAGACCCCAACTCAAGAAAAATAAAAGAAGAAAATTAATACATATCATAAAATGTTTAGAAAAGCTTCTGGCACATAATAAGTGCTCAATAAATGTTAGTCATTATTATACTTGTTATTTTTATTATTACCTTCATCTTCTGATTTATCTAGGCTTAGGGCTGTCTGCTATTCGATTTGACATTCTCAATGAGCATGTAGAAATCTCCCTGAAATGGTTTAAACATAATACCACCTGAAAATACCCTAACCCTAACCACTCCCCCTTCCTCACTACCTCCCTTTACTAGGACAGGATAATTTCAAACATTTGACAAATAGATTACGGTTTCTCAACCTCTGCACTACTGAAGTTTTGGGGTGATCATTATTTGATGTAGGGGCTGTCCTGTGCATCGCTGGATGTTTCTCAGCATCCCTGGTCTCTAAGCACTAGATGCCTGTAGCACTCCCTCCCCAACAAGTTGTGACAACCAAAAATGTTTTTGTGTTATCCATAACACTTGTTTTTTTGTTTGCTTGTTTGTTTGGTTTTTTTTTTTTTTTTTGAGTTGGAGTCTCACTCTCACCCAGACTGGAGTGCAGTGGCCGCTCCCAGCCACCGCAGCCTCAACCTGCTGGGCTCCGGTGATCCTTCCACCTCAGCCTTCTAAGTAGCTGGAACTATAGGCGCACGCTACCACACCCAGCTCATTTTGATTTATTGTAGAGATGAGGTCTCGCCAAGTTACCCAGGCGGGTCTCGAACCCGCGGGCTCAGGCAATCCACTCACCACGGCCTCCCAAAGTGTTGGAATTACAGACTGAGCCACCGAGCCCGGCCTAGTTTTTTATTTATTTTGTAGAGATGGGAGTCTTACCAAGTTGCCCAGGCTGGTCTCGAACCTTTGGACTCAGGCAATCCTCTCACCTCGGCCTCCCAAAGTGGGGGGATTATAGACGTGAGCCACCATGCCTATACTTGTTATTATTATCGTCACCTTCTGATCTACCTGAAATGTGCTGTGATTTTGACATTGTCTGATAATGTTTTTTTTAAACAGTCCTTGATTGCTAAGTGTCTCCTGGAAGTTGGCGAGGGAGACACATAATTGCCCTCTGTTGAGAACTACTGAAATAGATTCTCTAAGTTTGCTCGTTTCTTCATTTTTTCTAGTCAGAGCACCTGATAGAATTGTTTTTGTTGTTGTTAGAATCTATTATATGGCAATAAGTTGCCTTTTTTTTTTGAGACAGGGTCTTACTCTATCACCCAGGCTGGAGTGTAGTGGCATGATCATGGCTCACCACAGTCTCGAACTCCTGGGCTCAAGTGATCCTTCTATCTCAGCCTTCCGAGTAGTTGGAACTGTAGGCATGCACCACCATGCCTGGCTAATGTTTAAAATTTTTTGTAGAGACTAGGTCTCATTATGTTGTCCAGGCCGATCTCAAACTCCTGGGTTCAAGCAGTCCTCCTGCTTTAGCCTCAGCCTGAAATATTTTTATGTGAGAAAGAAATGGCAGGCACCAGCCGGGGTCAGTGGCTCAGCCTGTAACCCCGCACCTTGAGAGGCTGAGGTGAGTGGATTGCCTGAGCCTGCAGGTTTGAGACCCAACTGGGCAACTTGGCGAGACCTCATCTCTACAATAAATTTTTAAAAATGAGCCAGGCGTGGTAGCGCGCGCCTGTAGTTCCGGCTACTCAGAAGACTGAGGGGGAAGGATCGCCGGAGCCCAGCAGGTCGAGGCTGTGGTGGCCGGGAGCGTGCTACCGCACTCCCGTCTGGGCAACAGAGTGAGACTCCAACTCAAAAAAAATAAAATAAGATCCTAACCCCCAATATGACAATATAGGAGGTGCGGTTTTGGTGAGGTAAGTACATTATGAAGGTGGAGCCCTCGTGAATGAGATTAGTGCCCGTTTTTTTTTGAGTCAGAGTCTCACTCTGTCATGCAGGCTGGAGGATAGGGTCACAGTATCATGGTGCACTGCAGCCTTGACCTTCTGGGCTCAGGGGCTCCTTCTGCCTCAGTCTCGTAAGTAGCTGGGACTACAGGCATGCTAGGCTAAATTTTTTTTGGTTTTGATTTTTTGTAGAGACAGGGTCTCACTGTGTTGCCCAGGCTGGTCTCAAATTCCTGGGCTCAAGCTATTCTGCTGCCTTGGTCTCCCAAAGTACTGGGATTACAGGTGTGAGTCACTACGCCTGGCTCAGGGTGTCTCTTTTAGAAGAGCACTTATTTCAAGGCTGGGCACAGTGGCTCACACCTGTAATCCTAACACTTTGGGAAGTAAATGCGGGAGGATTGCTTGAGTCTAGGAGCTTGAGGCATGCCTGGGTAATATAGCAAGACCTTGTCTCTACAAAATATAAAAAAATTAATGACCAGTCTCGCTGGCTCAGCCTGTAATCCCAGCACTTTGGGAGGCTGAGGCAAGTGAATTGCCTGAGCCCATGGGTTCAAGACCAGCTTGAGCAGATTTGCGAGACCTCATCTCTACAATAAATAAAAAATTAGCCGAGTGTAGTAGTGCGCACCTGTAGTTTCGGCTACTTGGAAGGCTGAGGTGGAATGATCGCTGAAGTCTAGCATGGCCAACTCTGGGGTGGCCGTGAGTGTGCCACTGCACTCCAGCCTGGGTGATAGAGTGAGATGCCAACTCAAAAATAAATAAATCTGACTGGGCTCAGTGGCTCAGCCTGTAATCCCAGCACTGTGGGAGGCCAAGGTGAGTGGATTGCCTGAGCCCATGGGTTGGAGACCCACCTGGGCAACTTGGTGAAACCTCATCTCTACAATAAATCAAAAATTAGCCGGGCGTGGTAGCACGCGCCTATAGTTCCAGCTACTTGGAAGGCTGAGGCAGAAGGGATCGCTGGAGCCCGGCAGGTCAAGGCTGCGGTGGCCGGGAGCGGCCACTGCACTCCAGTCTGGGTGACAGAGTGAGACTACAACTCAAAAAAAAAAAAAAAAAATCAAATCAATCTATCAATCAATTAAATTTTAAAAATTTAAAAAGTTAGCTGGGGGCCGGGCTCAGTGGCTCAGCCTGTAATCCCAGCACTTTGGGAACCTGAGGTGAGAGGATTGCCTGAGCCTACAGGTTTGAGACCCGCCTGGGCAACTTGGCGAGACCTCATCTCTACAATAAATCAAAAAATCAGCCGAACGTGGTAGCGCGCACCTGTAATTCCAACTACTCGGAAGTCTGAGGCGGAAGGATCGCTGGAACCCAGCAGGTTGAGGCTGCGGTGGCCGGGAGCAGCCACTACACTCCAGTCTGGGCGACAGAGTGAGACTCCAACTCAAAAAAAAAAGTTAGCTGGGTGTGGTGGCAGGAATCTGTAGTCCCAGCTACTTGGGAGGCCGAGGCAGGATTGCCTGAGCCTGGGAGGTTGAAGCTGCGGTGAGCCAGTACAGTGCCACTGCACTCCAGCCTGGGCAGCAGAGTGAGAGCCCCCACTAAAAATAAATAAATACCAAAATAATAAAACATAAAAGAGACCCCAGAAAGCTCTCTAGCCCTATTTTCCCTTCATGTGAGACCAAGGGAGAAGTCAGCAGTCTGCAATCTTGAAGAGGACTCTTACCAGCACCCCACCATGCTGGATCCTGACCTTGAACTTCTAGCCTGTAGAACTGTGAGAAATAAATGTTTGTTGTGGGCAACCCCCTCGGGTTCCCTCCCATTGTGGGCGTTTTTCTGTCCTCCCAATAAATCCTGCTTTCTAAAACATAAATAAATGCCTGTTGTTTAAGCCACAGACTATGACAGTTTGTTATAGCAGCCCAAATTGACTGTTATAACAGACCTGTAACCCCAGCTCATTATTTTTCTTTTTGGCTTAGAAATACTTTAGCATAAATAGATGTAGCTCCCTTTGTCCTGTCTGTGAATGGTTGAAGTTAAGATGATACTTCATCTCTCATTTTTTCCTGAATTAGAGAATCTGGGACCTGCTGTTGAATGCTACCTCACATAATTGTTTAAATTTCTCAGAATGTTTCTACAACTCCTAGATCTAGCAGCCTAGTCAGATGCTTTTTCATTTTTATTTATTTGTTTATTTTTGAGTTGGAGTCTCACTGTGTCGCCCAGGCTGGACGGCAGTGGATGCTCACCCCCACTGCAGCCTCGACCTGCTGGGCTCTGGCGATCCTTCCGTCTCAGCCTTCCAAGTAGCTGGAACTACAGGCATGTGCCACCATGCCTGGCTAATTTTTTTATTTATTGTAGAGATGAGATCTCACCAAGTTTCCCAGGCTGGTCTCAAACCCTTGGGCTCAGGTAATCCTCTCACTTCAGCCTCCCAAAGTGCTGGGATTATAGGAGTGAGCCCCTGTACCTGGCCCAGATGCTTTTTAAAAAACAATGTTCTTTTTAAATTTTTTTAAAATTTTCATTTTATTTTATTGTAGAGACAAGGTCTTGCCAACTTACTCAGGCTGGTCTCGAACCCCTGGACTCAGGCAATCCTCTTGCCTCCGCCTCCCAAAGTGCTGGGATTATAATCATGAGCTACCACGCCTGGCCTTTTTAACTATGTTCTCAAAAAGGCAGCAAGTCACTTTTAGACAATTGCTGATTCTGCTCCTGATTGATTTGAGGGTTTCATAGACTTCATGTAGATTATTCCCTGAGGTCTTAGTGATATAGGGATTTTAACACCCCAGACAGAATATTCATAATTTTCCATAAACATCCTCCACACTAAATTTAGCTTGATGGAAATAGGATTATTACAACCTGAACTATGACTTCCCAGGTCAGTTTTCTCCTGAAAAGAGTAAAAATTCTCGCTCATCTCTTGCTTCATCATCATACTCAATTACACTTTTGCCTAAGTTAGATTAGGAATGTTTTTGAAATCCAAGGATGTGATGTTTTACAAAGTATTTTAAGCCGGGCTCGGTGGCTTAGCCTGTAATCTCAGCACTTTGGGAGGCTGAGGTGAGCGGATTGCCGAGCCTGCAGGTTCGAGACCCGCCTGGGCACCTTGGCAAGACCTCATCTCTACAATAAATAAAAAATTAGCCGGGTGTGGTAGCACCCGCCTATATTCCCAAGTACTCGGAAGGCTGAGGTGGAAGGATGGCCGGAACCCAGGAGGTCTAGGCTGTGGTGGTCGGGAGCGGCCACTGCACTCCAGTCTGGGTGATGGAGTGAGACTCCAACTCAAAACAAAACAAAAAAGCAAAGTATTTTAAAAAGAAAAACAATTTCCCTATAAGATATTCACAAAAGCCGGGCTCGGTGGCTCAGCCTGTAATCCCGCGCCTTTGGGAGGCTGAAGTGAGTGGATTGCCTGAGCCCGCGGGTTTGAGACCCGCCTGGGCAGCGAGACCTCATCTCTACAATAAATCAAAAAATCTGGAAGAAAATGTCCATGAAATTGTGAATTTGCACTCAAAACATGAATATACACAGAGTGTCAAACGCATGGTATGCTCAGTCCAAGCACCTGTTATTTATGGTTTGTAAGAAGAAATGCATATTACAAGATCAATTCTGTGTCCCTTTGCTCTAAGGGACATTAATTTTCTCAAAAACAGTGAAATGGGCTGGGCATGGTGGCTTATACCTCTAATCTCAGCACTTTGGGAGACTGAGGTGGGAGGATTGCTTGTGCTCAGGCTGGGCAACATAGCTTCGTCTCTACAAAAAATAAAAATCAGCCAGGTGTGGTGGTGCATGCCTGTAGTTACAGCTACTTGGGAAGTTGAGGAGGCAGGATTACTTGAACACGGAAATTGGAGGCTGTGGTGAGCCATGATTATGCCAGTGCACTCCAGTCTGGGCGAGAGTGTGACCTAGACTCAAAACAAAACAGGAAGATGACCGGTTCCATTACTAAAATTGATTCACTACATAGTTTAAAATTTTTAAACTATATTATATGGGCATTTAATCTTATTATTTGTATAGTTTTTGAAGAGCTCACAATCAGTGGAGGTGTATTCAGAGCCAAAAGATTAAATTAAAATAAAAAGATTGCTCATTTGAATCACTCTGGTGTGACCTTGAATTTTCTTTTCTTTTCTTTATTTTTTTTGTTGGAGTCTCACTCTTGTCGCCCAGACTGGAGTGCAGTGGTCGCTCCCGACCACTGCATCCTCGACCTGCTGGGCTCCCGTGATACTTCTGCCTCAGCCTTCCGAGTAGCCAGAATTACAGGCACGCGCTACCATGCCCGGCTGATTTTTGATTTATTGTAGAGATGAGGTCTCGCTGCCCAGGTGGGTCTCGAACCCCTAGGCTCAGGCAATCCACTCACCTCAGCCTCACAAAGCGCGGGATTACAGGATGAGCCACCGAGCCTGGCCTTGAATTTTCTTTTTTTTTTTTTTTTTTTTGAGTTGTAGTCTCACTCTGTCACCCAGACTGGAGTGCAGTGGCCGCTCCCGGCCACCGCAGCCTCGACCTGCTGGGCTCCGGCCATCCTTCCACCTCAGCCTTCCGAGTACCTGGGAATATAGGCGGGCGCTACCACACCCGGCTAATTTTTTGATTTTATTGTAGAGATGAGGTCTCGCTGCCCAGGTGGGTCTCGAACCCGCGGGCTCAGACAATCCACTCACCTCAGCCTCCCAAAGGCACAGGATTACAGGTTGAGCCACCGAGCCTGGTTTGAATTTTCTTAAATATATGTGTTATGATTTCATCATCTACAGATTAAAATAGACACTGTTCACATATAGTGGTGGTTATATAAATTGATAAATCTTTTTAGGGAACACTTTGGCATTACCTATCAAAACAAATGTACTATGGCCTTTGATACAGTAATTCCACGTTTAGGACTTTAACCTAGAGATATGCTCACATTTGTGCTCAAAGATGCATTTATTACAGCATTATTTGTAAGAGAGAAAACTGAAAATAGACTAACTGTCCTTAGTAGAGAAATGGTTGAATTATTGATGATACTGAGAAGATAGGAAAGGCTATGGGGCTCTTAACAAGGATAAGGTGGATTTACACATTCTGACCCTTTAAGTAAAAAACAAGTCACTGAATAATACGTGTAGTATGATTTCAGACATGCTGAACGAAACACATAGCAAAAAAGGAAAATCTCAAAGTATACATATCACGCCCTTAATGAGGATTGCCTCTGGGCAAAAAGAAGGATTGAGGGGCATTTGAAGAGGATTTTCACTTTTACTATAGAGAGTTCTTTTTATTTTTTGAGTCGGAGTCTCACTATGTCTCCCAGGCTGGAGTGTAGTGGCACACTCACCGCCACCACAGCCTCAACCTGCTAGGTTCAGGTGATCCTTCCACCTCAGCCTTCCAAGTAGCTGGAACTACAGCGTGCACTACCAAGCCCAGTCATTTTTTCAATTTATTGTAGAGATGAGGTCTCACCAAGTTGTCCAGACTGGTCTCAAACCTGTAGGCTCAGGCAATCCTCTCACCTCAGGTTCCCAAAGTGCTGGGATTACAGGCGTGAGCCACTGCACCTGACTCTCTATAGAGATTTCTTTCTTTTTTTTTTCTTTTTTGAGCTGGAGTCTCACTCTGTTGCGCAGGCTGAAGGGCAATGGCATGCTCCCGGCCACCGCAGCCTCAGCCTGCTACCAGGTTCAGGCGATCCTTCTGCCTCCGTCTTCCAAGTAGCTGGAACCACAGGTGCATGCCACCACGCTCGCTAATTTTTTGATTTATTGTAGAGATGAGGTCTTGCTATATTACTCAGGTTGTTCTTGAATCCCTGGGCTCATGTGATCCTCTCGCCTTCACTTCCTAAAGTGCTGGAATTACAATCGTGAACCACCGCTCCCAGCTAGAGACTTCTTTCTCTGTTTGAATTGTTAACCATAATCAAGTATTGCTTTATTAATTTCTTTTTTTTTTTTGAGTTGGAGTCTCACTCTATCTCCCAGGCTGGAGTGCCATGGCACACTCATGGCCATTCCAGTGATCCTTCCTCTTCAGCCTTCCAAGTAGCCGAAACTACTGCGCTACTGTGCCTGCTAATTTTTGACTTATTGTAGAGACGAGGTCTCACCAGGTTGCCGGGGCTGGTATCAAACTCGCAGGCTCATGCAATCCACTTGCCTTGGCCTTCCAAAGTGCTGGGATTATAGGGTGAGCCACCGAGCCCTGCCTACTTTACTAACTAAAAATAATTTTTAGGTCAGGTTTGGTGGCTCTAATGGGTTCTAATATTGACTCATGAATTAGAGAGATTGTGTGTGTGTGTGTGTGCGTGTGTGTGTGTGTGTGTGTGTGTGTGTGAAGGAGATCTGCAAAATAGTTGCTATGAGAATTCAATGAAATATTGTACACTTAGTACAGTTTACTTACATTATCTATATCTCACCACAAGGTTTGAAATCTGATGCCAACAAATGAAGATAATGAGAGTATTATACACATATCAGATCTGTGTTCTGAATTTGATTCTGAAAATACAGTGATCAAGGATTATTATTATTATTATTATTATTGTCAGAACCTCACTCTGTGCCCAGGCTGGAGTGCAGTGGCATGCTCATGGCTAACGCAGCCTCAACCTACTGGCCTTAGATGATCTTTCTGCCTCAGCCTCCGAAGTAGCTGGGATTACAGGCATGCGTCACCACATCTGGCTAATTTTTTAATTTATTTTATTTTTAATGTTTATTTACTTTTTTGAGTCTTACTCTGTCGCCCAAAGCTGGAGTGTAGTGGAATAATCACAACCACCGTAGCCTCAGCCTACTGATCTTTCTGCCTCAGCCTTCCAAGTAGCTGGAACTACAGGTACACACCACCATGCCCAGCTATTGTTTTTTTAGAGACAAAGTCTTGCCATGTTGCCTAGACTGGTCTAGAACGCCTGGCTTCAAGCAGTTTTCTCACCTCAGCCTCTCAAAATATTGGGATTACAGGCATGAGCCACTGTGCCTGGTCCAATCAGATACAATTATCTACCTCATTACTTCTCTTTGCAGTTCTTGATAACACATTTATATTGAAGACTTCATTTTGGCTAACTCTAGGCAAAGTAGATGGGCCAAATATTTGCATCTGAGTCACTACAGTCATACAGATATGACCTCTCAGTGGTATGATTAAAGATGGGCTAAAAAGAGTCAAAGAAGGGGACAGCAAACTGAGACTTCAGTATTTGAACTTTACAGTTCACATAGTGTTTTAGGGTCTATGGTGCTCCTTCATATTCATTTGATCTTTTATTCCAATCCTGTGAGACAGGCATGGATGTTATCAGCCTCATTAAATGGGTGAGAAGGAAACTGAGGTCCAAAGAAATGAAGTGACTTGTCAAAGGTCACTCTCTTGAGTGAAGCCAGGTCTTAACTCCTAGTTGGTTTTTATTCCTACTATTTCAGCCATCCAAAAAAATCAGTGTGGTCTGGTCCAAGAGCTAAAAGTGGAGGGGGAAAATCTTGTCGGTAAAAATAGGATGGTATCACTTGTCTTTATATAAATCCCTTATATAAAATGCAGTAGTTGAGCATATCCTTGAATAACGTTATTTCATTCAACATCGTATCCTTAAAGGTCATTTCATTATATCATAGATAAGAAAAAACATCGAGTCCCAGCTGGGTCTACTGTCTGTATGGAGTTTGCATATTCTCCCCGTGTCTGAGTGGGTTTTCTCTGGGTTCTCTGGCTTCCACATCCCAAAGATGTGAAGGTAAGTGTCTACATGGTCCCAATCTGAGTGAGTGTGGGTGTGTGTGTTTGAGTGTGCCCTGCCAAGAAATGGCCTGTCCTGGACTGGTTCCTGCTTTGGGCTCTGAGCAGTTGGAATTTCTATTTCTTAAGTGTATGTATAGCTTACATTTCTTTCTTTCTTTCTTTTTTTTTTTTTTTTTTGAGTTGGAGTCTCACTCTGTCACCCAAACTGGAGTGCAGTGGCCGCTTCGGCCACCGCAGCCTTGACCTGCTGGGCTCCGGTGATCCTGCCACCTCAGCCTTCCAAGTAGCCGAAATTACAGGGATGCGCTACCACGCCTGGCTGATTCCTTGATTTATTGTAGAGATGAGGTCTCGCTGCCCAGGCGGGTCTCGAACCCGTGGGCTCAGGCAATCCACTCACCTCAGCCTCCCAAAGACATGGGGTTACAGGCTGAGCCACCAAGACCGGCTGCTTACATTTATTTCAATGCTTAATATTAGAAGCGTTCTGGGTCTTTATTTAGCAGTTTGGTGATTTTTTGTTACCAGTAATATGCCACAGGATTATAACTCTTGTCTAAATCAATGAGCCTATGGTAAACTTATTTTCATTTTACATCATTTTGCTTATAGTAGTGAGGACTTGCTGTATTTGCATATAACCTATGCAGTATAGGTTATATCTCCAGTATACTTTAAATCTTCTCCAGGTTGCTTATGATACCTAATACAATGTAAATGCTATGTAAATAGTTGTGTTGTATTGTTTTACTTTGTATTATTTTTATTGTACTGGTACTACTTTTCAAATATTTTCTACCCAGGGTTCGTTGAATCTGAGGATGCAGAAACTGGATACACAGGGCAATCGCATATCATATACAAGGGACATTCGAGATACATTACAATATGATGTTATTCACTTAGGCAATGAATAGAAATTTAGGTCTGAAAGTCATCCAGTATCATCTTGGCACATCTAACCATTGAGTTGTTACTGGGTTTTTCTTTACTGGGAGTCAAGTGGTGCTTTGGTGTTAACCATTGTCCATCATGAGTCAAGATTTGTTAAAGAAAATTGTGTTGATTTAATAAACCATTTATCCACCTCTTGGTGGCACAATGGGCCCTAGTAAATTTTGGTGAGCTGTTTGTTCTTTCGTAAGCAAAGAACAATCTGTAAAGCTGATTGAGGGCAATTGGGAACAAACAAGAGAGGCAACTGTGTGAAAGGCCACGTGCGTGTGACTTTCATAGAAAACACTATTTGGTGATGAAGCATGTGAAGGGCAGCTAGGGTGAAAGGAAAAACTAAGTGGCAGATCAAGGGCACCAGGTGGGACGCAGTTGGCATGCAAGCTTACCCAGCAAAAATATGCGCTGTTAAACCAATTACAGGGATTACAGCGTTTTGGTCTTTAGGTGTTTGTGAAGGAGCCAAATTCCAGCCCGGGCAGACGCAGAGTTAAAATTTTAAGGAGACGTTTCCAAGTACTATGTAGATAACTTTCCCAGGACTCTGAGATCACGAGGCGCCAAGAGTGCACGCCCTGCACCTCACCCCAGCCTCCTTCCCGGTGGTTCTCTTCAACTCCCTGGCCCCAGGCCTCGAAAAGGGATTAGCGAGGTCTGGGGCCTCCGAAGTGTGCTTTCGCTCCTTGCAGCCCGCCCGGAGTTAAAAACAACTGGGTGTGTCCTCCCCTTTCTGAGCGCAGCCCCCGTCCGAGGGGCGGATTCTGCTCCGGGTGGGCTCGGGCCCCTGCGGGTTGGCGGGAGCCGGCGGGGGCGGGCCGGCCGCGTCCGGCAGGAGCCGAGCGAACACTGCTGCGCGCCGCGCTCAAACTCGCGCCGCCACCAGCTCACGAGCAGCGTGCCACCCTCTCCGTCACCAAAGGCGCCCAGCCAATGAGCGGGCCGGAAAGGCCGGCCCTGCGAACTGAGCGCTGGGAGGGGGAGCGGCAGGAGGGGGACGGGAAGTCGAGGGCAGGCTGCGCTTGATCGACAGCTCCCTCGGACCAATCCTCCACTCGGCTTCCCTTCGCTCTCTTTTCTGCTCGGCTCGGCTCTTCGTCCCTCCTCCTCCTCCTCCACCCCCCTCCTCTTGTCTTTTCGACCCGCCCCGCTTCCCCTCCCCCACTCTGCGGGCAAATCGCTGCTGAAAGAGGCGGAGGCCGAAGCGGCGGGCTCGTGTGGAGCCTTGAGTGGGATTGACTGGCGCCCGGACCAATCAGAGGTAGGCCGATGGCGCGGCTGTGGCGGGAAGCGGCCAATGGGCGGGCGGGCTGGGGGCGGAGGCCCAGGTTCCAAACGCTCCGCGGCGCCATGGGCTGAAAACTCAACCGAGATGGAATCTCCCAGTCTGAACCGGTTTCAACCGGTTCCGAGTTTGAGGCACTAGGAGGAGGGGGAGAAGCGGCTGCAGCGGCCGCGGCAGGAGCAGCGGGAGCTACAGCATCAGCAAGAGCAACAGTAGCTACAGCCCCGGCGGCGGTGCCTGTTCCAGTCTTTGCTGCTGCAGTCCGTGCAACCACCCAGAGGGGGAGGGGGGAACCACCAGTCGCTGAGGAGCACGAGAAGGGGGGAAAGTTTAGGCGAGCCTGGGTGGGGGGGCCCAGCGCCGGAGCCGCGTGAGAGAGGGAGCCGTGTTTTGGTAGGGGGCAGTCGGACTGCAACTGGCAGCAGAGCGTTCCCCCGGCCGTGTGGACTCGACACCCCCTACTCCTGCCGCTCCTGCTGCCGCCTGTGGCTGGAGGGTCCCCCGGGGGCTGAATCTTTGGGACTTGACCCCGTTCCCCTCCCCCTTCCCTCACTCCCCAGCCGGGCGGGAGCATTTATTCCACAGATTAATTCCCCTTCTTTTTTGGGGGGGGCGGGTGGGTG
>NW_007245933.1:22801-50310 GCF_000164805.1 Carlito syrichta
GCGAAGCGGGGCCCTGCGCCGGGTGGAAGGGCTTCCCGGCCCGCCGGGCTGGGGCGAAGTTGGGGTGATTTCAGGAACATCTCTGTAAATTATTAGGAGTGGAAGTTTCCAGAAATATTTAGTGCAGCAGCATTGAAACGTCCGCCCGCATCACGTGGCCCCCTCGGTGGAGAGCTTGGGATGGGGGAGGGAGGGGCTGCCGACTCCCTGCTCCTCTAGCTGGGAAACTCGAAAGCTTTCTGGGTTTTGCGGAGTGGGATGTGAAGTCGGGAAGGCTCATTTCCCCGGAGCCTGCAGATGGGGATCCGCGCTGTAGTTTCTTTTCAAGGGCTTGGGTGTGCCAAGTTGGTCGAACCGTTTACTGCTGCCCGCGGACCGTGGCTGATCCCCTGGTTCTCCTGGTTTCGGAGGTCTCTGAGTTTGGGGTGGGTGGAAGGAAGTGGTGTAGTAGAGGAAGCATTAAATACTTGCTCAGCCCGGACCTCCTCTGATCACGCCGAGGCCATGCTGCGTAGAGAATGGGGCGGCGAACTTAAGGCGCCTGGTCTAAATGCCTCCTCCGAGGATGGGCGGGGTGAGTGCGTGCTCCGGTGTGCTATAGTTAGAAGTGCTGCAAATCGGTTCGGGTGGGAAGCGAGGGGAGGGCGGGCCCTAGTGAGGTGTGTTTCTCCTGAATGAAGCCGGCGATTGCCCACACACCAAGTCGCAGTCTTTCGCCTGGCAGCGGCTGGCTGGCTTGCTTGCTTTCCTTTTAAGCAACGGGAATGATTTTCTGGTGTTCGGATCGGCACTGGCAGTGGGTCCATTCTGGGAGTCACTTGTAGAGTCTCATTATTATTCATTAAGCTGGATGATCCCTAGTATATGCTATCCAGTGAGTGGATTTTAGGATTGAGGGGCCCGCCGAGAAGACGAGCGTTTGTGGTTACACCTCTCCCGCTCTGCTGCTGTCTACCCGATGGTGTATCTTAAGCGTGTGGGACGCGGCTGTTAGTGGAAAGACTGTTTTTGGATGCTCTTTGATTGGGGGACTAAATGTGCTTGGCATTGGCCACAAAGCCGCCATTTCTGTGCTACGTACAGTTCAAGAATAGGTAGGTCATTTCGAAGATAGCCGCTGATTCTAAGGATGGCAATCTACTGTTTTTCAACGCTTCTATTCCAAGTCGTGTTTTTCACTTCAATCTAGCTTGGAGAACTCTGTTAGGGCAATGTACTTGAAAGCGAAACTTTTTTACAGTCACCTTCTTCATCTTTTTGTTTTGGCAATAAATTATAACTGATAGGAGCAAAGGAGAAAACTCCGTTCCGTTTTTAACCAAGAAATTAGAGAACTTTTGACACCTAGATCTTACTGGTTTGTGAACATTGCTTGTTAAACTCAATTTTAAAAATTTTTCTGATCTATTAAGATTTTTGTGGTTCTTGAAGGTGGAAGAAAGTTTACACATTGATTTGTAGTATATTTGCTCTCGTTAGTATTTAGATCTCGGGGTTTTTTGTGGTATGTGACAAGTATTGTGCTGCTTAAAAAGCGCATTTGCTTAATGTCTGCTACAAAAATTTTCAAGTCTCATCAGTTTTAATTGTCAATAATGTCAATTCTTGAAGTCTTCATTTCTTGGATTTTGCATTGTTTTTACATTGTAACTAATCTAGGTGACTCATCTTTTGGACTTCTACTTTGTTGTAACAGACATTATCTTTAAAATATTTGCATTAAAGTTGAAATTGCTGCCATTATTGCCAGGAATATTTTTAAGCCACTGTAAAAAGGGCCAGGAACAAACTTCTTTTCCTTACTAAGCTTGTTTGTCTAGTCCACTCATTTTCTGATCTGTGAAGGTTCCTAAGAGGGGGAAAGGTAGAGATCTGATCTTGCTCGTTCTTAAATATACTAAACCAAGGGATTCCTGGATGGCTTTCATGATGTCCTGAATCCTCTAATTGTATACAAAATTGAGTATTCAAAAATGGAACTAGAGCTGTCCTTTACTACTGATTTAACCAGTTAGACTCTGAGTGGCATTGACTTTGAAGGAAAAGCAGAGGGAAGATTTTTATAATTCTGGGCAACAAAAATGTGGATGTGTGCCAGCATCGTAGAGTAGAATCCTCTTAAAAGGATAACATTGCATATGAACCAGTATACATATTTGAGGCAAAGTAATTCATTTTTCTGCTAGAATTTGTTTTTATTTAGAAATGGACGAGCTTTTACCTTGCCAATGAATACCTGGAAATTTTAAGAAATATTTGGCTTATTGCCATACTTTTTTTTCTAGATCATATATTCAATAAATGTGCATGTTGTAAATGTAATTTTAATCTCCCAGTTCATGGAGGATTGAAAAAATTGGGTTTAATTGAGTGTAGCAACTAAGTTGTGTAGGTTAAGGGAATTGATACCTAGATGTGATGTGTGGTTGCTGCTAACCATATATGTAATAGGATATTTTGTATATCTACATTTAGTTTTTAACATCATCCTGTCTTTATAGTATATCTTAAAAATTAAGATAAGGTGGAGTGAGCTTTTACTGCGTTATCCTGAACGACCTTAGGAAGAAAAAAAAAAAAAAACGCATTCATTTGAAGTTAATCTTAAGTGCATAAAGTTTTTAACACTTTGTCACTTTTTAGGGCTATTGAATCCTAATAATGGATTCATTTTAAAAATAGGTTAATACATGTTATAAGTGTAAGAGAAGTAAAATTTTTCTGGAGTCTTAAATCCTAAAAAAGTTGAATGGAACTGAAAATGTAGTTATGAAGTAGCTAAGTAATTTCAGCTCTTATTTGCTTTTACTGTCTCATTTGTTTTGTAATAGTGGGGTAAAGTCTCTAAAGTACTTACTAAAATATTTGTAAAAACATAGTTGAAGTAAAATGCCTTTAGTAGAAAGTTTTTGACTGATAACTTCATACCAACTTCAGTTTTTTTCTTTATTTTCAGTAATCTATGCCAGCAATTATGACAATGTTAGCAGACCATGCAGCTCGTCAGCTGCTCGATTTCAGCCAAAAACTGGACATCAACTTATTAGATAATGTGGTGAATTGCTTATACCATGGAGAAGGAGCGCAGGTAAAGTAGCCAACCAAAACTTGATAACATTGTTATGGTGTAACAAAGCTATTGAGTTTAGAGTGATCACCTTTTTTTAAAAGTGTCATAGTTTGCAATAATTTAGAATTATATATTAAGTAATGAGAATTGGTTTAGATAAATAAGTTGCATTATGTTTGACATGGTTAGAGTGGGATGTTTGGCATATTATTCTTGTTCTGTCCTTTAGAAACTTTTACCGTAGGCCAGGTGCTGTGGCTCAGCCTGTAATCCCAGCACTTTGGAAGGCCAAGGCAAGAAGATTGCCTGAGCCCCCGGGGGTTTAGGACCAGCCTGGGCAACTTGGTGAGACCTGTCTCTACAATAGATCAAAACATAAGCCGGGTGTGGTAGTGCGTACCTGTAGTTCTGGCTGCTTGGGAGGCTGAGGTGGAAGGATCGTGGGAGGCCCAGCAGGTTGAGCTAATTTTTGATTTATTGTAAAGACAAGGTCTCACCAAGTTGCCCGGGTGGGTCTCGAACCTGTGGGCCCAGGCAATGCACTTTGGGAGGCCGAAGTGAGAGGATTGCCTGAGCTCATGGATTCGAGACCAGCCTGGGCAAATTGGTGAGACCTTAATAAATAAAAAAATTAGCTGGGCATGGTGGCACATGCCTGTAGTTCCAGTTACTTGGAAGGCTGAGGTGGAAGGATCACCTGAGCCCAGCAGGTCAAGGCTGCGGTGGCCCTGAACCTGTCACTGCCTTCCTGCCTGGGCAACAAGAATGAGATCGCAACTCAAAAAAAGTTAGAGCCGAGCCGAATGTTATTAAAAACTTAACGGGTATATGTACCTTTATATAATTAATATGTATGGAGTTAATAGTCTATTTTTGAAATGTGCATTACAAAAGTACTTCACAGATAATGTTTTAAAAATCCAGTAATACTAAGTTTTTTTGTTATTTGAATTTTGTGTGCTTGTGAAAGTTTACTGTTAAAGTAGAGAACTATCTTTAACGTGGGCCATACTTTGATCAGGTTAAGGTTTTGGGGTTTTTTTGCATGCAGTTAAAAGATGGAGCCAGGCTCAGTGGCTCAGCCTGTAATCCTGCACTTTGGGAGGCTGAGGTGAGTGGATTGCCTGAGCCTGCGGGTTCGAGACCTGCCTGGGCAACTTGGTGAGACCTCATTTCTACAATAAATCAAAAAATCAGTTGGGCATGGTAGTGCATGCCTGTAATTCTGGCTACTCGGAAGGCTGAGGTGGAAGGATCGCTGGAACCCAGCGGGTTGAGGCTACGGTGGCCGGGAGCGACCACTGCACTCCAGTCTGAGCGACAGAGTGAGACTCCAACTAAAAAATAAATAAATAAATAAATAAAAGATAGATTGGACAGAAATATATGCAAAATTTTAAATTGTATGTATAACAAACTGTACAGCCTTGCATTTTCATCATGTGGGGCCACACAGTTTTGAACGAGTGAAATTTTCTACAGTTGGGTCCAAAATCTTTTAAGGTGGCAGACATTTAATATTACAGTTTTGTTTCCAAAACAGTAGATTCCTGCTTAGTGTTCAGCTACTAAATATAAATTTACTTTTATTGTCAAGATAGTTATGTTTGCATAGTTAAAAAAAACTGAGTGCCATCTAATACTTATTAGAAACCTGAGAGGTGTAGTGGGTGCAATGACTCACACCTGTAATCCCAGCACTTTGGGAGACAGAGGCGAGAGAATTGTCTGAGCCCACAGGTTTGAGACCAGCCTGGGCAACATGGTAAGACCTCATCTCTACAATAAATTTTTTAAAAAGTAGCTAGGTGTGGTGGTGCACGCTTGTAGTTCCAGCTACTTGGAAGGCTGAAGCGGAAGGATTGTCTGAACCCAGCATTTTGAGACTGTGGTGGCCGCAGACATGCCACTGCACTCCATCCTAGATGACAGTGAGTCTCCAACTAAAAAAAAACCCCCAAAAACTGAAAGGTGGATATGGTGGTATCTTTTATATATAGTCCAAAAGCATTATGTATAAATATTAAGCATGCATGAATATTCCCAATAATACTGATTTTGTTATAGTAGAAACACTTGTTTGTTATTTTTGTAGAGATAGGGTCTCACTGTGTTGCCCAGGCTGGTTTTTAACCCTTGGCCAGTTTTCTGACCTTGGCCTCCCGAAGTGCTGGGATTACAGGTGAGAGCCCTCCTCTCCCAACCAATAGAGACTTTTTTATTTTACTTTTTTTTGAGTTAGAATCCCACTCTGTCATCCAGAGTGACTCACACATGGGCACCGAAACCTGCTGGTCTCAGGTGATCTTTCCTCTCAGTCTTCCAAGTAGCTGGAACCACAGGCGCATACCATGATGCCTGGCTAATTTTTTGATTTATTATAAAGACGAGGTCTCAACAAGTTGCTCATACTGGTCTCGAACCCCTGGGCTCAGGCAGTCCTCTCACCTCTGCCTCCCAAAGTGCTGGAATTACAGGTGTGAGCCACAGTGCCTGACTGGCAATAGAAACATTTAAAGGGAAAAGGGTCACGGAAGTTACAAACAATAGAAAAATTAGTTGCTGTAAACTTTTGTTAGTCTGGGTCTAGGAGCTTTTGATCAGTATGTTTTTGTTTTTGTTTTTGAGTTGGAGTCTCACTCTGTCGCCCAGACTGGAGTGCAGTGGCCGCTCCCGGCCACCACAGCCTCAACCTGCTGGGCTCCAGCGATCCTTCTGCCTCAGCCTTCCGAGTAGCCAGAATTAACAGGCACGCACTACCATGCCCGGCTAATTTTTTGATTTTATTGTAGAGATGAGGTCTCGCCTGCCCAGGCGGGTCTTGAACCCGCGGGCTCAGACAGTCCACTCACCTCTGCCTCCCAAAGGCATGGGATTACAGACTGAGCCACCGAGCCCGGCTGATCAGTATGTTTTTATCTCTGAAAGCATTCTTCAAAAGTTACCCATCAGTATTTATTACATGTCATGTAGTGGTTTCCTCATGTTGTACATTTGACATGGAGCTTTAAGCTTCGTTTCTTTCTTTTTTTTTTTTTTGAGTTGGAGTTTCATTCTGTTGCCCAGGCTGGAGTGCAATAGTATGCTGGCGACCACCGCAGCCTCAACCTACCAGGCTTAGGTGATCCTTCAGCCTCAGTCTTCCAAGTAGCTGGCACTACAGGCATGTGCCACCATGCCCAGCTAATTTTTTGATTTGTTGTAGAGATGAGGTCTCACCAAGTTTCCCAGACTGATCTTGAACCCGTGTGCTCAGGCAATCCTCTCACCTCAGCCTCCCAAAGTGCTGGGATTATAGGCATGAGCCACCGTGCCCAACTAAGCTTCATTTCTTCTAACATGACAGCATGAAAAGCAGCTGCTTTTAAAGGAAAGTAATGAAAGTAAGGTTGCAAAGCTAGAGTAAGGTTGGGTTAATTCTTGAATATATTGTTGGAAGCCCAGTTTTATAGCCATTGGGAAGAAGAGTGTTTAATTTTTTCACATGGAGTCAGCTAGTAATATTTTTTAATCTTTGCCATTTAAAGGTGTGATTTATAGACCAACGTAGAGCAGTGTTTTTCTAGGCTTCTAACTGGAAATTAGTGTTAATTTTTATCAAGAATATGTTGTAGAAGTACTCCTTTTAATAATGTTTCATAATATAAAGAGATTTAATGGTTTGTTTTAAAGCTGACTTATAAATGTAGATTTAGCAAAATGTAAGTGTTTTTTTTGTTTGTTTACTTTTAAGGACAGTAGATTAATGTTTCTGAAAGCAAAGATTTTTGTCTACAGTTGTATCTCATGTGACAAGCCAGTTGAATAAAAATAATTAGCAAACTTACATTTGTTTTATTATAAAGGAGGAAACAGGCTTAGAGCTTAAAGCTGGTTAATAACGCCTTTTGGTCTCGCTTTTCATGTACTGCAGGGGGGGCTTGTGCTTATTTCAAATGAAAAGGAGTAGTAGCGAGCTGTAGTGAAAAACATGTTTTTAGTGTTAGATGTCTTAGTTTGATTCTAGGAAGTTCTCTCATTGCTCTTGAGTCTCTTGTACAAATGTGACCTTCCCTGCTAGAGATTAAAGGGTTAACAGGAAGGTTTATAAAGCACCTATTACAGTGCCTGATAGGTAGAAGGTACTCATTTGAAAGAATACAGTTAGAAATACAGTGTAGGCTGGGCACGGTGGCTCAAGTCTATAATCACAGCACTTTGGGAGGCCAGGGCGATAGGATTGCCTGAGCCCGCGGGTTCAAGACCAGCCTGGGAAACATGGTGAGACCTAGTCTCTACAATAAATCAAAAAATTAGCTGGGTATGGTAACGCGCACCTGTAGTTCCAGCTACTTGGAAGACTGAGGTGGAAGGATTGCCTGAGCCCAGCAGGTCTAGGCTGCAGTGGCCGGGAGTGTGCTACTGCACTCCAGCCTGGGTGACGGAGTGAGGCTCCAATTAAAAAAAAAAAAAAAAAAAAAATTAATACAGTACAAAAGATTTAGCATGTGTGATATAAACTCATTTGAAAATGTGAATGCTTTGAAAATTGGTGTTTTGCTATTCTCATGTCATGCACTAATAATGGTAAGTAATTTACTATGCTAGTTAAACTTAAAGTCAACTGTAGGTAGCCTAACTTTTTAATTTTTTTATTTTATTTTCTGAGTTGGAGTCCCACTCTGTCACCCAGGCTGGAGGCTAGAGTGCAGTAGCACACTCATTGGCCACCCCAGCACTGACCTGCTGGACTCAGGCAATCCTTCCACCTCAGCCTTCCTGGTAACTGGAACTACAGGCGCATACTACCACGTCCGGCTAATTTTTGACTTATTGTAGAGACAAGATCTCACCAAAGTTGCTTGGGGTGGTCTCTTAACCAGCAGGCTCAGGCAATCCACTCACCTCGGCCTCCCAGAGTGCTGGGATTACAGGCTGAGCCACCGAGCCAGCTGCCTAACTTTTTTTTTTTTTAAAGTGCTGTGTAAGTTATTTAGGAGGGTGGCCTTTAATATGTAGATAGAACTTTGCATAAATGGGTAGTATGGTCGGATATTTAAAACGGTTACACTAGGGCTGTCTTCTGTTATAAACATTTTTCTATTTTTAGTCAAGTAGACAGCAAGAAAAAAGGTACAGGGAAGAGTTGGATGTTTTCTTCAATATTGTGTTTTGCTAAGCATCTTGAACTCTTTAATCTATTGCTTAGCAACTAAAATGCTTTCACCATTCAGTTAGTAGCACAGGGAGATGTTGGGTTTTCTCTCTTCAGTTTTCTTTTGTGTCTTTAAAAAAAAATCCTGCTGGGGTTTTAAGTTAATAAAAGAATATTATATAAGAATGGTGAGATTAGAAGACATTAGGGTATAAATACCAGAAGTAACTTCAGAGAGTAAAATTACAAGAGGAAAAAACAGGATTTGTGCAGAGATTGAAGTGAATGGTGATAGTATGGAGTATGGGTATTCTGTGTAGAATGCTCATCACTTCACAGGATCTGACAAAATAGCAACTTGACCAAGTAACTTTTACTAAGCATGGATCTTTTTTTTTTTTTGAGTTGGAGTCTTACTCTGTCACCCAGACTGGAGTGCAGTGGCACGCTCCCGTCCACTACAGCCTCGACCTGCTGGGCTCCGGCGATCCTTCCACCTCAGCCTTCCAAGTAGCCGGAACTACAGGCGTGCACTACCACGCTCTGCTAATTTTTGATTTATTGTAGAGACGAGGTCTCGCCAAGTTGCCCAGGTGGATCTCGAACCCGTGGACTCAGGCAGTCCACTCACCTCAGCCTCCCAAAGTGCTGGCCACCAAGCCCGGCCAGCATGGATCTTTGATATGCCTTATCCTCTAGTTAGATATGGATACCTAGTTAGATATTCTCAGGGAGAAGGTGAAAACACTGCTAAAATGTACTTTGACTCTAGATAATTCAACATCACTATTTTTTCTGCCTTTTGTCATTTCTTGTAGGACACAATGCCTCCAACCAGTTCGTTAATGAAATAAGATACGTCTATACTTGTATTTTCTTTTCTTTTCTTTTTTTTTTGAGTTGGAGTCTCACTTGGTCACTCAGACTGGAGTGCAGTGGCCACTCCAGGCCACCACAGCCTCGCCTGCTGGGCTCCGGTGATCCTTCCGCCTCAGCCTTCCAAGTAGCTGGAATTATAGGCATGCACTACCACACGCGGCTGATTTTTTGATTTATTGTAGAGATGAGGTCTGGCTGCCCAGGCGGGTCTCGAACCCGTGGGCTCAGGCAATCCACTCACTTCAGCCTCCCAAAGACCCGGGATTACAGGCTGAGCCACCGAGCCTGGTTTATAATTGTATTTTAAAAGCAACCTTACACTTTATTTCTTTTAACCACAGACTCCCACAGTAGAAGCAGGCTACCACAGTGGTTGTGGTGGTTTTTTGGGTAGAGTGCAACCATAATATTCCTAGAAGTAAAAGAATTTTATGTCTGTAGTTATCTCAATTGACTATTTACTGAATTTGCATCTCTTGAAGGTTTTACGCAGTAAACAATGTGTATTGCTGGTTGATGTACAGGATAATTATGAATGTAATATTGTATTTGCTACTTGAGAAAAAGATCATTAAAAGATTGTAAAGAACATTAAAGCCAAAATAAGCTTAAGGTTTTTTTTAGAGATTGTAATAAAAGCCAAACTAAAGAATATGAGGTATCTGTCAAATGGTTGAAGAAAGATTACTTTCTACCCTTTTTTTTGTTTGATATTTTCCTATAACCCATAGAATTGAACCCTTGATAAGGTAAATTAGAGTATAAGAGAAGGATAAGTGATAAATGTTAAAACCATGAAACTGGCTTATGACTTTTAATAGACATAGGTAAAAGAAATAGGAGGAAGGATCCAGCTGAGCTATAAAACAACCTTTAAAGATGAAAAGTGAAAGAGTAAGCTGTTGCTTCTTGAGGGAAAAAGGAATTAAAAGCCTTTGGTAAAAATATGTTAATACCATATGAAAAAATATAATCATTAAAATGAAGAAGCTAGATATATATGTGTTGACATGACTGGATATTAAAAACTGTCAAGTGTAAGAAGCAAAATTTTTTTTTCAAGTCGGAGTCTCACACTGTTGCTCAGGCTGGAGTACAGTGGCATGTTTATGGCCACCGCACCCTTGACCTGCTGGACTCAGGCGCTCCTTCCACCTCCGCCTTCCAAATACCTGGAACTACAGGCACATGCCACCATGCCTGGCTAATATTTTGATTTATTGTAGAGATGAGATTTCACCAAGTTGCCCAGGCTGCCTCGAATCCCTGGACTCAGGCGGTCCTCTTGCCTTTGCCTCCCAAAGTGCTGGGATTGCAGGCATGAGCCACTACACCTAAAAAAGCAAGTGCTATAGTATACTGTTAATGTAAACTTTGATAACCACACAACCCTATTCATGAAAGTGATTACCACTTAAAGATGAAACAAAGGAAGGAAATGGCGCTAGGGAAAGGTACAAAGATGACTTCCATAAGTCTTGGTTCTTTTATGTTAAAAAAATAACTGACACAAGCACAGCAAAATGTTAATTCTACTTGATGGATGCGTAAGTTTAGTATTTCTGGGTTTGCATTTTAAGAACTTGAAAACAAAAAATAAACTAGGATCTAATATATGAAGTCAGTGAAATTGCAGGATAGAAAAAGTGTGAATACAATAAATTTAAGAGCGCTTTTTAAAAGTCTCTAAGGTTATTTATATGTATTTGGGATTTGAAGTCTCATTTAGAGCTAATTTTCATTAGTCTTTCCTTGAATATATATTTTTGTAGGTAAAGTTGGTTAGAGATATCCCAGTAACTCTTATAAAGCAAGGTATATTACATAATTTAAGCAGGTGTGAATTTTTATATGTGGCTTTTTGTTGATTGTAAGTGCTGAGAACTTGTTTACTTCAGAGTAGATCTTCGTTCACATTGGTTGAAATTAAGTTCAGTTTGAGACTATCAGATAAGCCATGTTTATCTTCCAAAAAGGTTGTTCTGTTTCAAAGAAGTAAAATATTCCCATTTTATAGTTTAGGAGTGATACTTACCTATTTATATTTTATAACATCTAATTTTTTAAAATATTTCTGAAAGTCATTATAGAATTACTGTACAATTAGGATTTTTGCCTTGTTTGATAGTTTTTATTTAAATGAATAGTTAAAAGAACAAGTTAGCTTAAAATTTTTTTGTATAATATTTTAGCAAAGAATGGCTCAAGAAGTACTGACACATTTAAAGGAGCATCCTGATGCGTGGACAAGAGTCGACACAATTTTGGAATTTTCACAGAATATGAACACGAAAGTAAGCAAGTGGTGGTTTTAACATCCTTTATTTCTTCTTTTCTTCCAGTCATAAACTTTGAGGAAGGTATCTCATTTTTAGTATTAGCATTTGTTATCTCAAATCATTTTATATTGTTGATTTATTTCAAAATTTAGTCTTATACCATAGAATTAATTCTTGCAAATAGTCCTGAGAATTATGAATGAAGTTTTGTGACTGGGACTAGTATGCAAGGTGGCTTTTTTTGGTTGTTTGCTTTTGTTTTTGTTTTTTCTTTTTCTTTAGAATATATATACAGGTTTAAGTAGCATAAATTCTGAATGTTATTCAGAGATGAAACATAACATCAGGAATTACTTTGGGCAAGTAATCAATATAATACAGGCTAGGCACCTCCAATACCAAGTTGTGTGGACAGCTTAAAATGCTACTCCATGGTACCAATGCTTTTAATGGGACAGCACTCAGTTTTTATTTACAATTGAAAATGTTATAATTTGGGTCCTTTTTTAAGTTTGAACAGAAGGGTTGATCAAAATGTGTTTTGAGTGTTTTAGGCTTGATGATTCACGCTTCTCTTTAAACTGCCTTGAAGTAATAAAATACCTTGGCATTCTGTTTAATACACATAAGGGTTCCACTTGATACACATTGTGTTAAAACAGAAAATAGCCATGTTCACATCTGTTTCAGAAATCAGAGTGGGTTAATTAACAGTTTAAAAATATTAATTAGTTTTGACATCTTGTAAATTTTAGGGCAAAAATACAGTCCAGAACTTCCTCAAAGTGCTAACCTTAAGTAACATAACAGTGTTTGCCTGTTTGCTTGCCTGGTAAATTTTGCTTTTTATACTGACAGACATTACTAATGTTTAAGTTGATTTATCAACAGTATTTTTAAAAACTCAAATTTGTCTTGTGAAAAATGAGATGATTAGAGGAACAGAAAGAAAGCAACAGGTAAAGAATTCTTCAATTTACATAAATTACAAATGATTTGGTGCTAAATTTATGCACTATGACATTTGGCTTTTATGCAATCATTTTTTTTTTTTCTTTAAAGATGTTAACACTACCTGATATTAATCATAATGTTCCATTATGTTGATTGCTTGTAATAGGAAGAAAAGGGGTGTCTTCCTGTGCAACTGACACAGCTAGGCTTTGACGGCAGGCCTCCACAAGGTCTACCCTTTTGATTCCCTTTAACTGAATTCTGTTCATCAATTGTTTTTGTTTCATGGGTGGTGGGAGGGGAAAGGGGAATTCAATGCATAAAATAAGTTTCTAAGGGCTCAGTAGAAATTTCTACCATAGGGATCATTTCATGCATTTATTTTTTCATTTAGTCTTTGCTGTTATCTGTCCCTCATCTTCATAACTCAGCAGTCGATTTCTCAAGTTCTGAGATGTAAAGCAGAAGTGTAATTCTTTAGAATACTTGGATTATCTATGGATATTTCCAAAGTAGTCACTTATCACTGACATAGTTTTGACTGTCACTTTAGATTTTTGAGCCAAAATACTTAATTTTGTTAGAGTCTTGCTCTGTTGCCTAGGCTGGAGTACAGTGAAGTGTTCCTAGCTCACTGTAACCTCAAACTCTTGGGCTCAAGTGATCTTCCCTCCTCAGCCTTGCAAGCAGTTCGGACTGTAGGTGTGTGCCACTGTGCCTAGCTAATTTTTTCTAGACACCAGGTTCTTGCTATGTTGTCCAGGCTAGTTTCAAACTCCTGGCCTCAAGTGATCCACCTCGGCCTTCCAGATCCCTGGGATTACAGGCATGAGCCAACATGCCTGACCCAAAATACCTTATTTCAAAGGAATGTGAATTCTCTTTCACTTTCATAGGCAGAGTCTTTATGTATAGGAGAGTTTGGGTTTTAGGATATTATGATGATATATGTATTCCTTACATGTATCCTAACCTGTGCCAAGCTTTTATTGGGCTTCCTGCTTCAGCCCCCTTGGCAGAAAGATGAAATATGAATTGTATCTTCAGCAAGCTTATGCTACCTTTTTATAGTTGGAAAAGGGTCTAGAGGTTAGTAAGTATAGGTATTTTAGGTAACAAAGTATCATGTAGTAAGGAAAAAGTAAATAAATGAATGTAGCAATAAAGAAAGAATATCTTTCAACTTAAAAGTGTAGACAAAATTTGGTTTAATAAACAAGCTATCTTTAAGATTTTCCTATTATTGGTATATTTATGATGGGTTTTGTGTGTTAGTGTTTGGTTTTTTTTTTAAAGAATTTTTACTTGACTATGCTAATAACAAGAGGATACATTCTTTGGAGTTAAGTGGTGCGTTGCTTTAAAAAAATCAGGTTAAGTTTTTGTGCCTATTAAGTTAAAGAGAATTTTTAGGGTAGGATGTTTTTAAAAGCTAATTTAGAGTTTAGAGTCTTTGCTTATTTACATTTTTATGACCTAGTTGTATGGAAATGCGTTCTTAAAAATTAACAGGTTAGAAAGCTTCACTATTTACTGCTGATTATGAAACACTTTAATGGCATCAAATTTGTAATTTTTGAATTTTGCTTTGGATTTGTTTTTATTTTTAAAGTCTTTAAGGAATGTTCTGCAAATGTAGGCTTTTAGTTGAAATGACAAAATTCTCAGAAAAGTATGAAACGTTTAAATGAAAGAAAACAGCAAAAACATTCACTTGCTTGAGCACAATGTAGTTTGGGACAGGCTATATTGTGCTTTGGATAAAATGATTCACATGATCCCTTTGGTTGAAATACTAATGCTCCTATTTTATTGTGTAATGACTAACCATTTTAAAGATGAACTCTTATTCTCAGCCAAAACTTGCAATCTGAGGTTGTATGTCTATATATGAATGAGTTTACCTTTCAGGTATTGTAACTGATTCTTCCCTAATTTTTCTGGTTGAAGTGTACCACAATATTTTTTCCCTTTTCTTCCTCCTGCCTATCCACGCTAATTGGTCATAGTTATAATTTCAGGTAGTAAATCCTGGTGCTTTTATAAATTCTTGTAAACATTGTTGACTATTTAGAGTGAGTAATCAGCAGGAGGGACAAAATGGCTTGAAAGTGGTATCTATTTTTTAACTTTTTACACTTTAGTTATAATTCTTTATATTTAGGAAGGAATACCTGAAAGGTAGATACAGATTGCAACATGCATTTGTGTATTATTTTTGACTGTGCACAAAAGTTTATCTTTAAATTAGTAGATATAGCAATTGTAAGGGTGGGGTTAAAATTTAAAATAAACCCGTGGGTTGTCTTGCTGCTCCTTAAGTAACACACCAGTGATTCTTATAAATACTTTCTGTAGAAAGTATCTGTGACAGTACTTTAATATTTGGCCAAAAACTTACAACTTCTAGAGGATGATAGGAAGCTTGAAAGCATCCAAGCTGCTAAATTCTTAGGAGCCTGTTCGTGTTAAAGTACGTGAGCTTATGAGCAGTCATTTATGCTGTGAATTCATATCTGGCTGCTACTTTTCCCTCTACAGATAAGCCCATTTGGCTGCTAACGGGCTTTTTATTTGGTTTTTCCTCCTGGTGTGAGCATGTATAAACAGCAGGACGTTACATAGAGTAGTAAACAGTAAAATGAGGAAAATGCATGAAAACTCAGTATATGGGTGAATAGATCCTTGTTTAATATATGTAATTAAACTTGGTAGCATAATGTTTTTGAAACTTTAGATGTAAATGTGTGAATGTCTGTCCATTTGTGAATCCTGAGAGTTGCCAGTCCTACTTAGCAATATATTCACATGCTTCTATTCTCCAATTTTCAGTATTATGGACTACAAATTTTGGAAAATGTGATAAAAACAAGGTGGAAGATCCTTCCAAGGAACCAGTGTGAAGGTAGGAAAATGTTTTAAAGAATAATAATAAATTAAGAATTTTGTTGTCACTGGCATTTTTATTATAGTTGAGTATAGGGGAGTATAATGAATGTTTAATATATTTTTCTAATGGAGATTGTTTCACCATATGGCAAGGCAGGTTCTATTTATATGGGGGAGTGTGGGAAGGGGTAGAATAGGTTACCTTTTTGAGGGAAAGAGGACTCTAGCCTAGTCAAACTTTTTATTATAAATATTATAGTATCAACTCAGTTAATCTGGAACATGTGTGAAGTGAATACAATTTGAATATGTGCTCTTATACATTGTTTTAAGTTTACCAGGTGTAGTAACCGATAAGTAATAAAGATTATAATACCAGGAATGATAGCCAAGTTTAACCAGGGAAAGGAAAAACCAAGTACTAAAAATCATAAATGAAGTTTTCTTTAGCTTTTGTGATTCTGGGGATGTCTTAGGAGAAGTTGACTCCTAAAATGAGGGAAAAGATCAGAAAATAAAGGTGTGGTGATACGTGGTGCTAATATTTAACTTTTCTCTCTGTACTATCATGGGAAAAGTAGTCAGAATTTAAGAAACCTGGCATACTACCTTTTTATCCTACTTTATTTCACTTGTTTCTCTCTGAAAAATATGAATAGAAGTCTGGACTTTGGGTATGTTACTTCTGGTAGTGTTTTCATTTTAAAGTATGTCAACTGGGCATGGTGGCTTACACCTGTAATTCTAGCATTTGGGAGGCGGGGGTGAGAGGATTGCCTGAACCCAAGGGTTCGAGACCATCCTGGGCAACTCCTCTCTATAATAAATAAAAAGATTAACTGGGCTTGGTGGCACGCACCTGTGGTTTCAGCTACTTGAAAGGCTGAGATGGAAGGATCACCTGAGACCAGCAGGTTGAGGCTGCAATGGCGGTGAGTATGCCACTGCCTCCAGCCTGGGGGGACAGAGTGAGACTCCTACTCCAAAAAAAAAGTCACCTTTCTTTAAATACTGTTCTTTGACCTGCTAAGAAATTAACAATTTCATTATGAGGTCCAAATAGATCCTTTATATTTCATCTCTACTCTCTATGGATCTTTTGTGTAGTTATTTCTTGTTCCTTTACTACTGTTTCACACATGTGGTTTGAGCCCCAGATTTAACTTTGGCCATGATGCACCATACCAAAGAAAAGATGTTTTTTTACTTCTGTAAAACTTTACTATAGTATAGTTTAAGTCTCTCTTTTCTTAAACCTAATCACTGCTTTTTATCAGACTGGATTGTACTAAATGATTTTCCAAGGTCTTTTTCAGCATTGGAATTTATATGATTGTGTACTAGTTTATCAATGTTATGGTGAAATAAAGGCCTCCCTGAGGATTGGACATTTTTTACTGTGTGTTTTGGTGTTTACTATAAGGTCATAATAGTTCACATATATCGATTTTATATATACACTTACATGCTAGGGTGCACAAAGACTACTTTTAATAATATTTTTTGTTTGCAAAAACTGGAGGGACAAAGGTGGTGATTATTCAGCCTGACGTAGGGAATTCTGTTTTTGTTTTTGTGTTGCTACATATTTTTAAAACATCAGAGTCACTTTTTTGTCCCCTTGTATTTCCCCCATAGTAGTGATAAAATTCAGCGGTGTGTAAACTTTTTTATTCTATCACCCACATAAGTTTGCCATTGTCAGTGAAGCCATTAATTACATAGAGGGGAGAGTGGTGTAATTACTAGGGTGTTTCAGGTGCTCATTATTAGAGCATGGAAAATGGTTCCCAGAGTATGTTAGTGACTCTAGATTTGGATATGCAGTTACCAGGTTTGTGTTTAATGATTCATGTTTTTATTTACAATACTTGTAAAATGTTAGGAAATAAATTTAATATAATTATTTTATTTATTTATATTTTTAATGAATTGGAGTCTTCCTTTGTTACCTAGGCTGGAGTGCACTGGCCCCATCATGGCTTACTGAATGAAGCCTGACCTCCAGGGCTCAAGTGATCTTCCTACCTCTACCTCCTGTGTAGCTGGAACTGCAGGTGTTCATCACTGCAGCCTCGACCTGCTGGGCTTCAGCAATTCTTCTGCCTCAGCCTTCCAAGTAGCTGGAACTACAGGCGTGTGCTACCACACCCGGCTAGTTTTTGGTTTATTGTAGAGATGAGATCTTGCCAAGTTGCCCGGGCAGGTCTTGAACCCGCGGGCTCAGGCAATCCACTCACCTCAGCCCCCCAAAGCGCTGGGATTACAGGCTGAGCCACCAAGCCCAGCCAATTTTCTTTTTTCTTGTTTTGAACTTTTTTGTAGAGATGAGGTCTTGCTGTGTTTCCCAGGTTGGTCTTGAACTCCTGGACTTAAGCAGTCCTCCCACCTTGGCTTCGCAAAGTGACGAGGTTATAGATGTGAGCCACCGTGCTTGGCCTGCAATTCTTTTTTTTTTTGGAGTTGGAGTTGGAGTCTCACTCTTGTCGCCCAGGCTGGAGTGCAGAGGTATGGTCATGGCCACCACAGCTTCATCCTGCTGGGCTCAGATAATCCTTTCACCACAACCTTCCAAGTAGCTGTAACTACAGATGCAGGCCACCACACCCGGCTAGTTTTTGTGATTTATTGTAGAGACGAGATCTCACCAAGTTGCCCATGCCGTTCTCGAACCCCTGGACTCGGGCCGTCCTCTGACCTCGCCCTCCCAAAGTGCTGGGATTACAGGCTGAGCCACCATGCTTGGCCCCGCAATTCTTTTTAATGTTTGTTTTTAACACTATTGCCTTTTTAATGTGAGTTGGGAAGCTTCTCTAGCATTAAAATTTATTTCACAAAATACAGGAATATTTCTGAATGTCAATTTTCCTTCATATTTAAGTAATTTTGGTATCCAAAATATATAAATTGGCTGGCACACTGGCTCATGCCTGCAAGAGGATTGCTTGAACCTAGGAGTTCAAGACCAGCCTAGAGGCAACCCAACGAAGTCTCATCTCAGCAGCTCAGCCTGTAATCCCAGCACTTTGGGAGGCCGAGGTGAGTGGATTGCCTGAGCCAACGGGTTCGAGAACAGCCCAAGCAACTTGGTGAGACCTTGTCTCCACAATACAAGAAAAAATTAGCTGGGCATGGTAGTGTGTGCCTGTAGTTCTGGCTACTTGGAAGGCTGAGGCAGAAGGATTGCTGGAGCTTGGCAGATTGACGCTGGGATGGCCGTGAGTGTACCACTATACTCCAGCCTGGGCAAGGGAGTGAGACTCCAACTCAAAAAAAAAAGAAACGAAGAAAGAAATAAATCTTGTCTCTACAAAAAATAGAAAACTCGACAGCATACTGGGGCACACCTATAGTCCTAATTGCTTGGGAAACGGAGGCAGAAGGATCATTTGAGCCCAGGAGATCAAGGTTGTGGTGAGTTGTGATGGTACCACTACACACCAGCCAAGGTGACAGAATGAGAACCTGACTTAAAAAAAGTACATAAATTAGTTTAACTCCCCAAAAATTGTATTCTCCTTGTTTATGATTGTCATATCTTTTTAAAGTAACCTTCTCTATTTGTTAGCTACAGCTATCTTATGTCTAACTACTTTAGCATATATGTTTACCCAGGACTATATTATACATCTGCTTTGTACAAAGTAGTATTAGGTATACTATACTCTGCATCTGCTATACATCAAAATGTTATAGTTGGGAAGATAAAACATATATATATATATATATATATATATATATAAAAGGAACATAATTTAACAATATTAAATTAAATATATAATGAGTACATCACAAGCTAAAAGAACAGGATAATGACTTGTAGGCAAGTTTTTTTCACAGAAATGGAAAGAAATTCTTGGCGTATTTTATTTTATTTTTTATTTTTTAATTTTTTTGAGTTGGAGTCTCACTCTGTCGCCCAGACTGGAGTGCAGTGGCCGCTCCTGGCCACCACAGCCTCGACCTGCTGGGCTCCGGTGATCCTTCCGCCTCAGCCTTCCTAGTAGCCGGAATTACAGGCATGCGCTA
The DNA here is from genome assembly GCF_000164805.1 of Carlito syrichta. Classification (NCBI taxonomy): domain Eukaryota; kingdom Metazoa; phylum Chordata; class Mammalia; order Primates; family Tarsiidae; genus Carlito; species Carlito syrichta. The sequence continues at coordinate 42,036 of NW_007245933.1, forward strand.
CCACGCCCAGCTGATTTTTTTGATTTATTGTAGAGATGAGGTCTCGCTGCCCAGGCGGGTCTTGAACCCTCAGGCTCAGCCAATCCACTCACCTCAGCCTCCCAAAGGCGCGGGATTACAGGCTGAGCCATCGAGCCCGGCTCTTCGTGTATTTTAAAGAAAGTTTAGGTTTGGGTGCACAAACAGCATGCCAACATTGGGTTTTCATGCATTTTTTCCCATTCTAACACATCTTTTATCGGCTTTTAAGTTCTTGTCCATAGTGTATGTTAATTTTTACATGTTCCTTAGAGTAATGGCATTTTCAATTTAGGCCTTTTGTCTGAAGCACTTTACTAGGAAAATCTAATGACTCTTGACAGGGTTAGCTGTCTCTCTCTGTGTATTATACCTTAGTGTATTAGGCACCTGTGCATCACAGAAGAATAAAATTTAAAAGAGCGGCTGGGCCGGGCCCAGTGGCTCACACTTATAATCCCAGCACTTTGGGAGTCCGAGGTGAGAAGATTGCCTGAGCCTATGGGTTCGAAGCCAACCTGATCTACTTGGCGAGACCTCGTTTGTAATCAAAAAAATTAGCCAGGCGTGGTAGCACACACCTGTGGTTCCAGCTATTTGGAAGACTGAGGAAGGATTGCCTGGGCCCAGCAGGTCGAGGCTGCGGTAGCCGCGAGCGTGCCACTGCACTCCAGCCTAGATGACAGAGTGAGACTCTGACTTTAAAAAAAAAAAAAGACCTGCTAGGCTTGGTGGCTCATGCCTGTGATCCCAGCATTTTGGGAGACTGAGGCAGGAGGATTGCTGGACCCCAGGAGTTTGAGACAGCCTGGACAACACACTGAGATCTCCTTTCTACAAAAATTAAAAATTAGCCAAGCGTAGTGGCATGTTCTATAGTCCCAGCTGCTCAGGAGACTGAAGTAGAAGGATCACGTGAGCCCAGGAGGTCAGGGCTGCAGTGAGCTGTAATTGTGCCACTACACTCCAGCCTGGGTGACAGAGCAAGACCCTAACTCAAAAAGTTTTTTAAAGAGCAAAAGATATATGTAGATAATAGCAAGTAAGGACATTTAAAACAACATTTAATTTTTGAAGACATTTTAATAACAAGAGAAAGAGAGGTAATATATTTAGATTTGTGTTACATAAGATTTAGTATATGTTGCTCTGGATTCTCATTTAATTTAGTCTAGAACTATGTTTCTATCTGGTGTGTGTTTTTTCTGTGTTCTTTTGTCTCTGTCGACTCTATCACACTTGGCTGTTTTCCTTTTCATTATCGTCCAAAGTATAAACCCCATGATAATAGAGATCAAAGTATGTCTTTATTGCATTCTTTTTTTTTTTTTTTTTTTGAGTTGGAGTTTCACTCCGTCGCCCAGACCGGAGTGCAGTGGCTGCTCCCGGCCACTGCAGCCTCGACCCACTGGGCTCTGGCGATCCTTCCACCTCAGCCTTCCAAGTAGCTGGAATTACAGGCGCACGCTACCACGCCCAGCTGATTTTTGATTTATTGTAGAGATGAGGTCTCGCTGCCCAGGCGGGTCTCAAACCCCTGGGCTCAGGTAATCCATTCACCTCACTCACCCAAAGGCGCGGGATTATAGGCTGAGCCACCGAGCCCCGGCTCTTTATTGCATTCTTACTGCTTGGTATATAGGTGGTCAATATATAATTATTCAGTTAATGAATCGTTAATACTGAGTTATTGTCTACCATTTTAATTCATTCCTCTATTTTAAGGACTATAATGCTTTCCAAATAAGTTTGCTTTTATGTGTATTACTGTTATATATGTAATTAATCTGAGGTTGTTTTAAAAGGAATATTTCCTTAGATGAATTATTATAGGCTAATGACTTTTTTTGTTTTTGGAGTCAGGGTCTCGTTCTCTCACCAACCAGGCAGGTGTACAGTGACACATTCATGGCTCACTGCAGCCTCAACCTCCTGGGCTCAGGTGATCCTTCTGTCTCAGCCTCCTAAGTGCTTGGATCATAGGCGTTTGTCACCACACACAGCTAATTTTTTTCAATTTTTTTGTAGAGATATGGTCTCCCTATGTTGTCCAGACTGGTCTTGAGCTCCTGGGCTCAAGCAGTCGTCTTGCCTAAACCTCCCAAAGTGCTGGGATTACAGGTGTAAGCCACTGTATCTGACCCAGAGTAAATATTTTTGACTTAAGGAAAGTGAAAGGGAAATTTTAATACATGAAGTGAAGAATTTCCAAATGAAGACAGATTGCTATTCACTGAAGTCTTAAAGGTGCTCTAGGACTACCAGTCATGTTGATCTTCTGTCTCTGCTACTCTTCAGAGCCATAATCCTGATAATCCCATATTCTTTTTTTGTAATGGCACTTAAAAAATTCAAATCACAAAGAAAAGTTCAAAGGCCTCCTTTGTTCCTTCCCTGAAAGTAAAAAGTGACTGTCTATATAAAGGTATCTCTGTTCCTTTTATGTAAAGAAAGGGATGTTTTACTTTGTTACTTTGTTAATGCATATGCTTACAGATCCTTTTGTTTCATAAATAGGGTACAAGCCGGGCTTGGTGGCTCAACCTGTAATCCCACCCCTTTGGGAGGCTGAGGTGAGCGGATTGCCTGAGCCCACAGGTTCGAGACCCACCTGGGCAGCAAGACCTCATCTCTACAATAAATCAGAAATCAGCCGGGCGTGGTAGCACATGCCTGTAATTCTGGCTACTCGGAAGGCTGAGGCGGAAGGATCGCCGGAGCCCAGCAGGTCGAGGCTGCGGTGGCCGGGAGTGGCCACTGCACTCCAGTCTGGGCGACAGAGTGAGACTCCAACTCAAAAATAAATAAATAAATAAATAAGATACATACTTGCTGACATTGAATAATAAGGAAGTGGCAAATTTATGAAAAAAATTGTCCCAAATGTTACGGTCGTAAATATGGAACATTTTGGAAGTTTGATTTTTTTATTTTTATTTTTTGTCAGTCTCACTCTGTTGCCCAAGCTGGAATGCAGTGGCACACTCACGGCCACCACAGTCTCAACCTGCTGAGCTCAGGCAATCCTTCCACCTCAGCCTTCCAAGTAGCTGGAACTACAGATGCGTGCCATCACGCCCAGCTAATTTTTTTATTTATTATAGAGACGAGGGCTCACCAAGTTGCCCAGGCTGGCCTCGAACCATGGGCTCAGGCAGTACTCTTGCTTTGGCCTCCCAAAGTGCTGGGATTACAGGACTGAGCCACCACGCCCAACCATTTCACCTCTTTTTAAATTGGCCTTGTGTTGCAAGGTTTTGGGCCACAAAAGTGGATGTTAGAGAGCCCAGTTGTGGACTGTACAATTTATTCATAACAAAATCTCACATTTTTAAGAACAGAACGAATCTGGTCACTCCTGCTTAATATCTCCCATTGTATTGAATATCAGGTATTTAACATGTTTATTTTAATTGATATCTGCCTTTTAAACGTTTTTGCATTTGCCTTTTTTTAGTTTTATTGAGGTATAATTGACCTACACTGTACCTTGCATATGTTAAAATGTACAGTGTGATAAATTTTGTCATGGACACACACTAATGAAACTACCATTGTATCAAGATTTGCATCTTTGTGATTACATTCTCCTTCACTGCCCCTCTCCTTCAGGTCCTTGTTGTTATCATTTGATTAGCCAAGAGTGAAATGGCTGGATCATGTGTATGTTTCAGTGTATGTTTAACTGCCCAACTATTTTTCTTTTTTTTTGAGTTGGAGTCTCACTCTTGTCGCCAAAGCCGGAATGCTGTGATACACCCATGGCCACCGTAGCCTTGACCTGCAGGGCTCAGGCGATCCTTCTGCCTCAGTCTTCCAAGTAGCTAGAACCACAGCTGTGCATCACCATTCCCGGACTCGTTTTTTTTTTTATTCATTGTAGAGACAAGGTCTTACCAGTTTACCCAGGCTGGACTCAGGCAATCCCACGCCTTGGCCTCTGACAATCTCACGCCTTGGCCTCCCAAAGTGCTGGGATTACAGGCTTGAGCCACCATGCCCAGCCCCAACTATTTTTCAAAATGGTTGTCTTTTCGTTTTATAATCTCACCAGCAGTGTATGAGTGTGCTTCACATTCTGGCTAACACTTGGTATGATCAGTGTTTTTAATTCTAGCCATTGTAGCGCACATATGATGGCATCTCATTGGGGTTTTGATTTACATTTCTCTAATGAGTAATGCTGTTCTGCCTCCTTTCACATCATCCCTTTGTGTTCTTTGCCATGCTGATATGTTATTTGGTGAAGTGTCTGTTCAAATATATTATTGAGACCTAAGGATTCTTTGTATTCTAGATATGACTATTTTGTCAAATACGTGTTTTGCAAATATTTCTTTCTCTGGCTTGCGTTTTCATTTTTGTAATGATGTCTTTTGAACAGCAAAAGTTTTACATTTTAAGTTCAATTTATTATTTTTCTCTTGTACAATTAATGCTTTCTGTGTTTCAATAAATCTTTGCTGTGCTAAGGCTACTAAGATTTTCTGCTGTGTTTTCGTCTAGGACCTTTATAATTTTATCTCTTGCATTAAAATGTATGGTACATTTTACTTAAATTTTGTATATGATGTGAGATATGAGTCATGTTGTTTTGTTTTGAGGCACATGGTATCCAATTGTTCAAACACCGTTTATTGGAAAGATTATCTTTCTCCAATTTATTGTCTTCCCATTTGTTGAAAAAAATCACATGAAAAGTCATATGTGTGTGGGACTATTTCATTGCCTTCATAATCTACTTTTCTATCTTTAAGGCAAGAATACCACACTGTCTTTATTACTGAGCTAAGTCTTGAAATCCGTGTGCTCTGACTTTGTTTTCAAAATTTTGGCTGTTGGTTCCTTGTGGTCCATAAAAATTGTAGAATCAAACCTGGCAATTTTCAACAAAAATTGTGCTGAAATTTTAGTTGATATTGCATTGGATCCATGGAGAAATATAGTTTTTCTTTAGTTTTAGCAGTTTGGTGGTCTTTGTGGTCTTTCGTCAGATTTTTCTCTTAAGCATTCTGTGTTTTTCATGCTATTACAAATGGTATTTCTATGCCCATTTCTGATTATTTGTTGCTAGCATATATAATTGCCATTGTTTAGTTATCTCTTGAACATGTAGTTTACTACAGCTGTTAAAAGCTCAGTTTCAAACTCACTTTCCTCACCCTTGTTAGAGATTATCTGAAAGGGAGAAAACAGGAAGCTCAGAGTTTACAGGCATTCTGTCCATACTTTTTTGTCAGTGTTAAGCTATGACAGGATAATAAAAGAAATATAATTAAAATTTGTTAAATTTTTTTTATATCTGAAAGAAACAAGGCAATATTTTCAAATGCATCTCATATGATCAACGTGTTTTTCCTACCTCTTCTGGTTAATATAACACTTTTGTCCTTCCCAAGTATCTTGATTAAAGGCCTCCAAAAGAGGCCTATACTTGAGACCTAACAGTACTTAATCATTAGCTTGTATCCATGTAACAACAGGAGACAGGAGCCACCTATAGACAGGCTTATAAAGGGGTACTTTGTGTTAAGGTCATATGAACTTAATTTTTAGTGATCTGTCGGTTAAATTGTTGACTTTAAGAAAATGAATTTTTTGTTGTGATAAAATGTAATGATATTTTATCATTTTTAACCTTTTTAAGTGTATAACTCAGTATCATTAAGTACATTGACAGTGTTGTGCAGCCATCATCACTGTTCATCTCCCGGATTTTTTTCATCAGCCCAAATTAAAATTCTGTACCCCTTAAACATTAATTCCCCATTGTGCTCTCTTCTCAGCCCCAAGACAGCCACTATTCCACTTTTTGTCTCTCTTCTACTTCTTGCCTATTCTAGGTATTTTATGTAAGTAGAGTCATACAATATTTGTGTCTAGCTATTTTACTTAGCATGTGTTTTCTTTTTTTTCCTCACTCTGTCTCCCATACTGGAGTGCAGTGGCATACTCACGGCCACCTTAGCCTCGACCTGCTGGGCTCAGGTGTTCCTTCGCCTCAGCCTTCCAAGTAGCTAGAACTAGAGGCACGTGCTAGCATATCTGGCTAATTTTTTGATTTATTGTAGAGATGAGGTTTCATCAAGTTGCCCAGGCTGGTCTCAAACCCTTGGGCTCATGCCGTCTTCTTATCTTGGCCTCCCAAGTGCTGGGATTATGGGCATGAGCCACCATGCTCAGCCAGCATGAGTTTTCAAGTTTCATTCTAGTTAACAGCATGTACCAGAATTTCATTCCCTTTTCTTTGTATACTCACCTGTTGGATATTAAGGTTGCTTTCACGGTTTGGCTATCGTGAATAATGCTGCTATAAAAGTTAATAAAATTTTATTTTATTTTTTAAAATTTTTTTATTTTTGAGTTGGAGTCTCACTCTGTTGCCCAGACTGGAGTGCAGTGGCCGCTCCCAGCCACCGCGGCCTCGACCTGCTGGGCTCCGGCGATCCTTCCGCCTCAGCCTTCCAAGTAGCCGGAATTACAGGCGTGCGCTACCACGCCCCGCTGATTTTTTGATTTATTGTAGAGATGAGGTCTTGCTGCCCAGGCAGGTCTCAAACCCGCGGGCTCAGGCAATCCACTCACCTCAGCCTCCCAAGGCGTGGGATTACAGGCTGAGCCACTGAGCCCGGCTAAAAGTTAATAAAATATTAATTGGTCCATATCTTTTTTGTTATTGAGTTGGTGTTTCACTCTGTCACTCAGGCTGGAGTGCAGTGACATGATCACAGTTCATCACAGCCTCAACCTGCTGAGCTCAGGTGATCCTTCCACCTCAGCCTCCTGAGAAGCTGGGACTACAGGCATCTCCCAACATGCTCAACTCATTCTTGGGGTTTTTTTTGTAGAGACTAGGTCTTGCTAGGCTGTCTTAGCTGGACTCAAACTCTTAGGATCACACAATCTTCCCAAAGTGCTGCAATTATAGGCTTGAGCCACTGCGCCCAGCAATTGTTTTATATCTTTTAGAGTTCTTGTTCATCGTCGATTTGAGGCCATAGACCTTTATTTAAGAATGATGAAGCCAGGCTCGGTGGCTCAGCCTGTAATCCCATGCTTTGGGAGGCCAAGGTGAGTGAATTGCCTGAGCCCGCGGGTTTGAGACCGCCTGGGCAACTTGGCAAGACCTCATCTCTACAATAAATCAAAAAAATCAGCTGGGCATGGTAGCGCATACCTGTAATTCTGGCTACTCGGAAGGCTGAGGCGGAAGGATCACCAGCATCCAGCAGGTCGAGGCTGTGGTGGCCAGGAGCGGCCACTGCACCTCCAGTCTGGGTGACAGAGTGAGACTCCCACTCAAAAAAAAAAAAAGGTGATGAATGTTCATATAGATCCATTTCTGATAAAATTAGTAAACACACAATAAGTTTGTAGCTTGATTCTAGACTGTCTATGGGAACTCTAGGTTAAGAACCCTTGCTTTAGAATTGTCTATAGCTATTTGTTGGGTCTTTGTTCCCACAACTATTTCCTTGAGTGAAAAGTAGAAAACAGGGTTCTGCATACCTTTGTGTGTAAAGAGAATAAATAACTAGATTTTAGTGACCGTCTTTCGGAAGATCAGTCTAGTTTTTAAATGGTTTTTTAAATGGAAAAATGTTAGTAATAAATATTTTAATTAATAATAGCATTAATGGAAGAATGTACCAAATTTACCTTTTTGTAACATAGACTAAATATTAAAAATGAAATGGAATGAATACTTGACATATTTCATAGTGGTTGGGACTGGATTTCTTTTTCCTGTTTATAGTTTACATTTGTAATAGTATTTTTTTTTTTTTTTTTTTGAGTTGGAGTCTCACTCTGTCGCCCCAGCTGGAGTGCAGTAGCCACTCCCGGCCACCGCAGCCTCGACCTGCTGGGCTCCGGCGATCCATCCGCCTCAGCCTTCCAAGTAGCTGGAATTACAGGCATGCGCTACCACGCCCGCCTGATTTTTTGATTTATTGTAGAGATGAGGTCACGCTGCCCAGGCAGGTCTCGAATCTGCGGGCTCAGGCAATCCACTCACCTCAGCCTCCCAAAGGCGCGGAATTACAGGCTGAGCCACGGAGCCCGGCTTTTAATAGTATTTTAAGACTTTCCATTTTTTGTGGTAGAAATTGAGTGCTCCTTATCTGAAATGCTTGAAACTAAAAGTGTTTGGGAGCCGGGCTCGGTGGCTCAGCCTGTAATCCCGTGCCTTTGGGAGGCTGAAGTGAGTGGATTGCCTGAGCCTGCGGGTTCGAGACCTGCCTGGGCAGTGAGACCT
>NW_007245933.1:50430-85858 GCF_000164805.1 Carlito syrichta
CATCGCCGGAGCCCAGCTGGTCAAGGCTGCGGTGGCCAGGAGCGGCCACTGCACTCCAGTCTGGGTGACAGAGTGAGACTCCAACTCAAAAAAATATATAAATAAAAGTGTTTGGGATTTGAGGCATCTTTGGATTTTACTTACTAGGTGAGCATCCCAAATCCAGAATGCTCTAATGTACATTTTCTTTGAGTGCCATGTTGGTGCACAGGAAGTTTAAGACTATGGAGCATTTCAGATTTGGGATGCTCAAGTTGTATATTAAAATCAGCTGCTGTGAAGGAGAGGAATTGGAGTGTGTAACTTTTTTACTCACTTTTTAAAAGAATTTGTTTAGAAATGCATTTTTCAAAAAAATTAATTGAATTTTGGTTGAAAACTTACTGAATGACCTTCTTGCACTGTTGCTAATGTAATCTGGGCATGGTGGTTTGTAATCCCAGTACTTAAGGAGGCTGAGGCAGGAGAATTGCTGGAGTCCAGGAGTTCGAGACCTGGCAACATAGCAAAACCTCATCCCTTAAAAAAAGAAAATTAGGTGAATGTGATATGTACCTGTAGTCCCAGTTACTCAGGAGGCTAAGGTGGAAGGCTCATTTGAGCCTAGGAGGTTGAGGCTGCAGTGAGCTGTGATTGTGCCTCTGCACTCCAGCCTGGGTGATAGAGTGTGACCCCAACTAAAAAAAATTGCTAATGTACAATTATAAACATAAATTTTGAGGGTAGATTTTTGCTTCTATGGGAATATGGCACCATTTGTATTAATTTGTTCTCAGTATTTTAAAGGGTTTTAGTGAGTTCTCCATATAAAAACCAGGTTCTGTAATACATGTTTTTTACCTCATCATTAAGTATCCAGTATTTATAAGGTGCTTTTCAGGGATAAGATTATTATTGCTGTGTAAATAACATGCCAGGTGATGTACATCTTCTAAGTCAGCATGGGATTTATTTCTCTTTTTAGCTTGCTAAAAGATGACATTATTCAGTTTGAACGTTATATTGACCATTTGACATTGCTATGTCTTTATTTGGAATGGGACTATTGAAGACATTTTTATTTGCATGGAGAAAATAGAGTTGTATTATAAATGATACATGCATAAAATCATGAATTTGGAAAATTTTTACATACTATAAACTGCTTTCCGTTGACTAGTTAGACATTTAAAAGATTTTTTGTTTTGAGTTGGTGTCTCACTCTTATCCGGGCTGGACCTCCTGGACTTGGGTGATCTTTCCACCTCAGCATTCTGAGACTACAGGCGCACATCTCTACGCCTGTCTGATTTTTAAATTTTTTTTTTGTAGAGACAGGGTTTCTCTATTTTGTTCTGGTTGTTCTCGAATTCCTGGGCTTAGGCAGCCCTCTTGCCTCGCCCTCCTAGAGTGCTGAGCCACCATGCTTGGCCTAGTTCGGTGCTTTTTTACACTTGGAAAGTTTTGAGTTAATTTTATGTGGCTGGTTTTAAGGAAGAAACTTCAGAAAGCTTAGTCTACATACTTTGGAGTTTTGTTTTTTTTTTTTGAGTTGGAGTCTCACTCCATCGCCCAGACTAGAGTGCAGTGGCCGTTCCTGGCCACCACAGCCTCGACTTGCTGGGCTCCAGTGATCCTTCTGCCTTAGCCTTCCAAGTAGCCGGAACTACAGGCGCGCATTACTACGCCTGGCTAATTTTTTTGATTTATTGTAGAGATGAGGTCTCGCCAAGTTGCCCAGGCGGGTCTCGAACCCGTGGGCTCAGGCAATTCACTCACCTCGACCTCCCAAAGTGTGCAGGATTACAGGCTGAGCCACCGAGCCCGGCCTTTTTTTTTTTTTTGGACTTGGAGTCTCACTCTGTTGCTTAGACTGGAGGGCAGTGACATACTCCCGGCCACCGCAGTGTGGACCTGCTGGGCTCAGGCGCTCCTTCCGCCTCAGCCTTCCAAGTAACTGGAACTATAGGCATGCGCCACCATGCCTGGCTAATTTTTTTTTTTTGTAGAAATGAGGTCTTGCCAAGTTGCCCAAGCTGGTCTCGAACCTGTGGGCTACTGCGCCCAATCTCAAGATGATTTTTTAAGTTCATATTACTGAGAATAGAGTCCTGGGTCACTGTGATTATAAGAAATTGAAATCACAGCATTAATTCATTGAAAATCCTGATGGCATAGCCACTATGGGAAGGTAATTATACTCAACAAAACCCGTGACTTCAGTGAGAACCTTTCGTTAAAATGTTTTTCTTTGTTATGTCGAGTTTTTGTCACGTTTTATGTCAAAACTTTTCAAGGAAGCACTTAGAAAACATATGGTTAATTGGCAAAAAAGATAATTTCAGATTAATGTGATTTTTACTGAATATGAAGCCTACAAAGAGTAGTGCTATATTTTAAGAAATTTAATTGAGAATGCTTACTGTTTTGTTTTTATAAATTGCCCTTTTATATGTTTTTAAGAGACTTTATTGATAGTAATTCATCTGTAAAAAACAAAGGGGTCAATATTACCAGAATTTTTGTTGGTGAGATTTCATGAACATTAAGAACCCATGGAAAATAGTTTGTAGTAAAGTGTTACTGTAAGAGGAAGAATGTTGCCTGTAATCCCCAAAGTAATTGTTAAAATTTAGTGTTCATTTTATTTTCATTTATGTATATATTTTTTGATTCGGGGTCTACTCTATCACCCAGGCTAGAGTGTGGTGGCACAATCACGGCTCACCGCAGCCTCAAACTCCTGGACTCAAGCGATCCTCCCACCTCAGCCTCTCTGGTAGCACGGTCTACAGGTGCGCACCATCACACCCAGCTCATTTTTTGTAGATAGGTCTCTATGTTGCCTAGGTTGATCTCGAACTCTTGGGCTCAGGCAACTTTCTCAAAGTGCTGGGATTACAGGCGTGAGTCAGTGCGCCCCGGCCCATTTAAAATAAAATTTGATTCCATAATTTTTTGTTTAAGAAAATTTATATTAAAACTAGACCTGACTTGTATTCACAAAGCATCTTTTGTTATTTTAAAATAACTTTAAGACCTACAGAAAAACTGCATAAAAGAATACAGAGTTTTCATAATGCCCTGCAAACAGTTTATTGTAATATTAACAACTTGCACGACCATGGTACAGTTATGAAAACCAAAAGTGTTAACATTGGTTCAGTACTATTAACTGAACTACAGTAGGCCTAATTCAGATTTCACATTTTTTTTTCCCTAATGTCCTTTTTCTTGTTGTATGCTATATTTAAGTTGTTGTGTTTCGTTAGTCTCCTAGTTTGTGACAGGCCCTAATGTCTTTGACACTTGATTCCTTCTGCTTTGTTATTTTGTAAAATGTGTTTCAGTTTGGGTTTGTCAGTTTCCTCAAGTTTAAATTGGGTTTCCTTATCTAGGCAAGAATACCACAAAATTGATGTTATGTCCTTCCCGGTCCACCATACCAAAGGGTCAGAGATGTCAGTATGTCTTACTCATTTATCATTGACCTTTACTAATTGGTTATGGTGGTGCCTCCTTGATTTTAGCTTACACAATTATTTTACCCTTTAAAATTGATACATGGCTTAGGAAGATGATTTGAGACTATGCAGATATCCCAGTTTTAGCATTCATTGGTGTGTCTTGTTTGCAACAGTTGTTATTGTAGTTTTTGACTCTTGTTTACTTGACTTTTTAAAATGTAAACAAGACATTTTTCACACATTCATTATATGTGTTTGTAGCATAAATGCTGTTATGCATATTGACACTACTTATTAGATTTTCATTTGACAAATAACGCTTGTTTTTGTTTTATTGTATAAATAAAATTTTTCTACAACTAGGAAAATATTTCCATAATTAATGTTTTGAGAAATTTTATTTTTATTTGGGACGGGGGGGCAATTTCATCATAGTTAATAAAAATTATATTTTGAAGTGCCAATGAAGGGGAGCCATAGTTTTAAAAAGTGAATTTGATACTTTACCTCATGAAGATTATTTACTGTGTTGAGGTAGTTTTACAATCACATAAACATTGTGTTGCCTTCGAGTTGTCTGTATTTCCTAATTGCAATAGATAGAATTCTCCTTTTTAAAATTTTTTTATTTTATTAAATATGTGGGGTACAATTCAGGATTAGGTGTACAAGTGGTCATTGTACAGGTAAAGTTTGGGCCTCTCTTGGGTCCCCACTTGGCCTGGTTTGAGATCGGGTACCCTTAGTGATGTTGTGTCCCCCCTGCATTGGATAGATTTCTTATGAGTTTCTTACTTAGTGAAAATTTGAATCCATTGTTTCAGATTTGTTAGATGAGGGCTGGAGCATATCGTTCCACAAACTCTTATCTGCTTTTTCAAAATTCAGAAAGCTTCGAAAACTAAAAATCTTCATGATTCAGCTCATTTAGTGGTGAAGGAACAGTTGTGAGATTATTTAGTCATTAATTCTACATAGTAAGAAACATTAATTTGTTCAGTTAATGATGCTGCCTCAGATCCTTTAGGTATGTTCATAGATGTGTGCCACACTTTAAAATTTTTTAGGAAAGTTTAACAATCTGCAACACATTTGTTTTAGAATAACTGGAGGCCTATTGCAAATACTTGGTAAATTCTGAAAAAGGAAAATTAAAATCAGATACAATGTCTTAACTGTTTAAGAGTAGGTTGTACTATTACGGTATCCTTACGTAAAGAGCATTAAAAAAAACTTTTCTCCTAAACCTCTTTTTTTAAAAATGTTGTATGGGTGTAGTTAAAATCCTATTTCTAGTATTAGCTTAATGTTATAATTAATATATATTGGAAAGTGATAACAGACGTGTAACTCAAAATCTGATTGATATGTCTACTTAAACGGCTGAGACGTTGGTCCCCTGAGGTAGTTTTTACTTTAATTTCAGGTTGATCTACTTGACTGATACATAACTGAAGAGTTTCTTAGAATTTATTATTTAAATTGTTGATGGGGTTACAGTCATTTATTCTGCTCGCCCTATCTTCCAGTCATTAGTTTGAAGTTTTGTTAGTGTGCTATAAATTCCATTTTTTTATCCATTATGTGCAATTTTTTTTAATAGGAATTAAAAAATACGTTGTTGGCCTCATTATCAAGACGTCATCTGACCCAACTTGTGTAGAGGTAAGAGGTTTTTGGGGAGATTATTTTGAGAGTGCAAAATCATTTAAATACTGAGTCTTTGACTAGAACCTATTTCTGTCAGAGACACACACATATGCACAATCATTTGTAGTAATGCTGTGTTTCTGAGGGTGATGTCCGATGCTTATATTCTTGGTTAGACTCTCATAATCTTTTTTTTTTCCCTTAGAAAGAAAAGGTGTATATTGGGAAGTTAAATATGATTCTTGTCCAGGTGAGCTCTAACTTAACTCAACTTTTCTCAGAAGAATTGTTTTAACTATGCTTACTATTTAAAGAAATGTTCAAATCTTTATGAAGTACAGTAGACTAGTATATTTTGCAAAAGTAGTGATTGTAACCCAACAATAACTATACTAGGTAGCCTGCTGTCAGCATTTCAGAGTAATTGGATGTGGTAGGAGTCATCAAACATGTATATGGCTCCAGTGTGGATTGGAATCCATGTAGGGTTCTTTCAGATTTTCTCATGTGTGGTACTGTGCATGTTTCCTTGACTTGCAGTCTATCTCAATCCTTTGATATCTGCATACTTCTAATCTCCAGATTTGGTCTTTTTCAAATTTTCTGTATAGTCTACATTTAAATTTGTAATATTTTCTATTCTCTATAGTAATGTGTCACAAATTTTTCCAGAGGACATTATTTGGTATATGAAGGGGGAAAATAGACTCTTCTATTTAAGTAGGTTTTAGAAACATCAGGTTTCCCAAAATTTTAGTGTGCTCACAACTTTTATACTTAGGAGCTTTCTCTCAGTAGTCTGTTTCTGAATGGGAGAGGGAGGAGAGTCTAAATAAGGTTAATAGGCACTGTTAGAGAATATCTGCGAAATCTCTAGCATGTAATAACAGTCCAGACTGAGAAATCTAATGTGGTCCGTTAGAATTTGGGTAAAAGAATATCAAATATCCAATTGCAATTTTTACTTATTTTATACATCGAAACCCTACTGTGTTTCAGTGTCCAGATTTCATCCGTAGAAAGCTGTCTTACCAGTCAGTCACCTTTTATGACTTTGGAGGTAGATCCTTGAGCATTCTAGAATATTACACGTATCTATTAGGCAGATATTGATACACACACACATTAGAACTAGATTTAGACTGTCAGTTAGGATAATTGAGAGGGGCTATGGAATGTTTAAAACATAGGGCTTTAGTTGTGTATTTTTTTCTATCTAGTGTAGCATAGAGGGTGAAGAGAAAACTAAAAGTTGATATTTACTCTTGCTTTTTATTTTTACATAGTTTCTCTGAAGGTTTTATTCCCCTGCCTTTGATAAGTAAAATGAAATTAATACTTTATGTCTTATTTTAGATACTGAAGCAAGAATGGCCCAAACATTGGCCTACTTTTATCAGTGACATTGTTGGAGCAAGTAGGACCAGCGAAAGTCTCTGTCAGAATAACATGGTGATTCTTAAACTTTTGAGTGAAGAAGTGTTTGATTTCTCTAGTGGACAGATAACCCAAGTAAAAGCTAAGCATTTAAAAGACAGGCAAGTAATAATTTTGTCTTAGAATTTCAAAATTATTTCTCAAACTATTTTAAGAAATCTCATGGTAATTTGTAAATATTTAAAGAACTATAATCAATAATATGCTAAATTACTTGTGGATTTTAACTACAGTTTAAAGCGTCCTAGAGTGGACCTAATAATCTACACCTGGAAGATTGAACAGCATATGAATTGCTCAGAGTATCATACTACTTGAGGATTTGTTTTATATGACAATTGTTTAGATTCCAAGACTTGAATTTAAATATTCAATTAAATTATTTTCCTGCTTCTCATCAATTCCTGTACAGTTAACAGTAGGGATGACTGGGTATGATGGCTCATGCCTGTGGTCCTGGCACTCTGGGAGTTCGAGGCAGGAAGATTGCTTGAGCCTAGGAGTTCGAGGCCAGCCTAGGCAACATAGTGAGACCTCATCTGTACAAAAAAATTTTAGTTTTTTGAGTTGGAGTCTCACTCTGTTGCCTAGGCTGTAGTGCCATGGCACACTCACGGCCACCCCAGCGTCGATCTGCTGGGCTTCAGCGATCCTGCCACCTCAGCCTTCCAAGTAGCCGGAACTATAGGTGCACGCTAACACGCCCAGCTAATTTTTGATTTATTGTAGAGATGAGATATCACCAAGTTGTCCGGGCTGATCTTGAACCCGCAGGCTCAGGCAATTGACTCACCTCTGCCTCCCAAAGTGCTAGGGTTACAAAATTTTTTTTTAAAAATTAGCTGGGCATGGTGACATGTGCCTGTAGTCCCAGCGACTCAGGAGGCTGAGGTGGAAAGATCTCCTGAGCCTAGAAGTCCAAGACTCAGTAAGCCGTGATTTTACCCCCACGCATTGAAACCCCTGACACCAAAATAAAAACAATGGCAGACTCACTTTTAGTAGTAAACAGCCAAAATAAACTATGTATCATTAGGAAATGTTAATTGCTGCTTTAGGCACAGCAACATTTTACCTTTATGTATTCAAATAAGCTAATGCTGTTTCTCCTATTTTAGAGAATTTTAAGTATTTCAAAGACACTAGCTTAGTTAAAATTGAGATTATGTGCTTTTAAAGCAGTGTTTGTAGTTGAGTTTTAAAAATGAGTGTAGATTTAATGGCTTGGTAACTTTTGTTGAAGTTATTGATATTTTGCATGTGTTTAAATAGGAGTCACTCAAGTCTTTAATGACCAGATTGCTGAAGTTCTAATCATTTTTATTAATATTGTGGTATATTTCTATGTTTTCTAAATCTGATCTTTTTTTTTTAGCATGTGCAATGAGTTCTCACAAATATTTCAACTGTGTCAGTTTGTGATGGTAAGTGCTTTTTATTTGATTTTTTAAATGGCAATTAAAGATTTTTATTTTATTTTGGAGTCTCGCTCTCTCTAAGGCTGGAGTGCAGTGGCCCGATCAGAGCCACCACAGCCTCAGCCTACTAGACTCAGGTGATCCTTCTGCTTCAGCCTTCCAAGTAGCTGGTATTGCAGGCGTGTGCCACCATGCCCAGCTAATTTTTTGATTTATTGTAGAGATGAGGTCTTACAAAGTTGCCGAGGCTGGTTTTGAACCCCTGAACTCAGACAATTCTCTCTCCTCAGCCTCCCCAAAGTGCTGGGATTACAGGCATGAGCCGTTGCGCCTGGCCAAGAAATAATTATTTACAGGTAATGTTTTCTCTTGCAGGAGAATTCTCAAAATGCTCCACTTGTACATGCAACCTTGGAAACACTGCTCAGATTTCTGAACTGGATTCCACTGGGATATATTTTTGAGACCAAGTTGATTAGCACATTAATTTATAAGGTAGAATGAATACATTTTAGTTATATTTGTAATTGTATAGCTGCATGTGTTATTTTCGCTTGTAAAGCTCTTTTCTGCATTCAAAACCATATTCAACCTTGTTTCTAAGATGAGGAAACTGCTCAGAAGACCTTTTCCATATTACAGCTAGTAATTGTTTGAAATGAGTCTCAAAATCTGATGATTCTGCCACTTATCACATGTAATTTCATGAATTCAGTTTGAACAACTGTAACAGATTTGATTATATTGTCAACTTTTAGTTAAGTATGTGAGTTACAGTGAGGTAAGTCAAGTGATATTTCTATAAAATGAAAAGTGTGTTTTACCTAATAATTATACATCAGTAGCAAGAAATGCCTTTTTGAAATTCTATAATTACTTGTCCAGAGATAACCACTTTTACCAATTGGGTGTGTTATCCTTTCATTTTTAATAGATCAGACCACTATAACTGTACATTTGTAATTCAAAGTATTAATTTCATTTGTAAACTTTGTAATGCAAGGTTTGATGACATTATAATGGTCTTACGGCATGAGTCATTTTGTTGCTAGACATTTGTTATATAAAAGCTTTGGTATTGTTAACAGTTCCACAGGGGACATTTTTATACATAGGATATTTATACAATTGTCCAAACGTTTGTTTTGTGTAAGTTTTTATATTTGTTATTGCACAGCTATTAGATATGTCCATTTTTAAGGTCTTAATGTCTACTAAATTGCCATCCCCAAATGGTATACCTTTTGTATATCTTCTCAGCAGTAGAATATAAACGCCAATTTCTCATACTCTTATTAATCCTAGATGTATTGACCATGTCCTGTTTTTTATTTTTATTTTTATTGAGTTGGAGCCTCGCTCTGTTGTTCAGGCTAGAATTCAGTGGCACGCTCACAGCCACCACAGCCTTGACCTGCTGGGCTCAGGAGATCTACCATCTCAGTCTTCCAAGTAGCTGTAACTATAGACGTGCACCACCACACCTGGCTGATATTTTATTTTATAGCAGTGACGAGTTCTCATCAAGTTGCCCAGTCTGGTTTCAAATCCCTGGTCTCAGGCCATCCTCTCGCCTCCACCTCTCAAAGTGCTGAGATTACACGGTTGCCTCCACATCCAGCAACCTTGTCCTAAAATCTTAAACAATCATAAGTTTTGGGTCTTGTTTCATTGCACAGAAAACATAATGTTCCTAAAAGTCATAAGTCATAATAGTTATTAAGCAGGTGTGTGTGTGTGTGTGTGTGTGTGTGTGTGTTTTCATGATTGTCACTGTATAGCAACTGTTTTTTAGATGTCTGAGGACACATCAAAAGAAGTCACAATTTGCTCCTAAAGCATTTGCTATATATTGGGTAGATAATGGAATTTCCTCGAAATTCATTTGTCTGTTTTCTGTTTTTCACTTGCACTTGTATCCCTGTATTCCTGACTTAAAATTCCCTCTGTGTGTGTCTCTCTCTCTCTCTCTCTCTCTCTCTCTGTCTCTCTCTCTCTGTCTCTCCCTCACTCTCTCTCTCTCTCTCTCTCTCTCTCTGTCTCTCTGTCTCTCTGTCTCTCTGTCTCTCTGTCTCACTTCTTTAATGGAATTTTTAGTGAAGTGTTTTTCAGGCCATTTAATTTATATTCTCCCCCCTTTTTTAAATAGTTCCTGAATGTTCCAATGTTTCGAAATGTATCTCTGAAGTGCCTCACTGAGATTGCTGGTGTGAGTGTAAGCCAATATGAGGAACAATTTGTAACACTATTTACACTGACAATGATGCAGCTAAAACAGGTAAATACAATCTTGAAAATCGAGTGGACAGTTTTAGTGCCTTAGAAAATGTTGGATTCCAGTTGAACTAGTTTAGCACAAAGTATCATAGATCAGCCATAATGTGATTATATATTATATAAAATCAGTAGTAAGCTAGAAATTTTTTTTTTTTTTAAGTTGGAGTCTCACTCGGTTGCCCAGACTGGAGTGCAGTGGCCGCTTCCGGCCACCGCAGCCTCGCCTGCTGGGCTCTGGCAATCCTTCCGCCTCAGCCTTCCAAGTAGCCGGAATTACAGGCATGTGCTACCACGCCCGGCTGATTTTTTTTATTTATTGTAGAGATGAGGTCTCGCTGCCCAGGCGGGTCTCGAACCCGCGGGCTCAGGCAACCCACTCACCTCAGCCTCCCAGAGGCACGGGATTACAGACTGAGCCACCGAGTCCGGCTGTAAGCTAGAAATTTTTATGAGTACTCAAATATTATTGGAATTAAGGTTTTGGGGATATGCTGGTAACTTATTTTGATAGGATTTAGGAACTTGTTCTGTTTTTGAGTTGGAGTCTCACCCTAGCGTCTACCTTCTGGGCTCTGGCAATCCTTCCGCCTCAGCCTTCCAAGTAGCCAGAACTACAGGCACATGCTACCATGCCTAGCTAATTTTTCATTTTATTGTAGAGACAAGGTTTCCCCAAGTTGCTTGGACTGGTCTTGAACCTGCAGGCTCAGGCAATCCACTCTCCTCAGCCTCCCAAAGTGCTGGGATTACAAACTGAACCACCAAACCCAACCAGAGCTTTTCCTTTTCAAAGAGATTTGACCAGACAGTGGGGAACCTGGGGTTTGTTATCTGATCTTTTCCTGACATTGTGCTGAAGGAATTCTTTTTAGCTCTATTTCAATTATCAATTGAAATGATCTATAAAGTTATTAATACTACATTAATTATCAGGCACAATGACTCTTGCCTATAATTACAATACTTTGGGAGGCACCCTGGACAATATAGCAGGTCTCCACTATGTGTACAAAATATAGACATAACAGCTTATACCAATAATAACTTAGAAGATTGAGGTTGGAGGATCACTTGCACTCAGGTGTTCAAGGCTACAGTGAGCCATGATGGTGCCACTTCAATCCAGTTTGGTGACAGAGCAAGACCCTGTCTCAAAAAAAAAAAAAAAAAACTTCCATTACTATATATGTTTTTTTTTGAGTTGGCATCTTCCTTCATTGTCCAGGCTGTAGTGCAGTGGCATACTCATGGGCACCCCAGCGTCGACCTGCTGGGCTCCAGGCAGTCCTTCTGCTTCAGCCTCCCCAAGTAACCGGAACTACAGGCACTTGATACCACACCTGGCTAATTTTCTGATTTTTATTGTAGAGATGAGGTCTCACAAAGTTGCCCAGGGTGTTCTTGAACCCATGGGTTCAGGCAGTCCCTTCACCTCAGCCTCCCAAAGTGCTGGTATTACAGGCTTAAACCACCTCGCCCAGCCATACTATATATGTTTGTGATCTGAATGAGTTAAATGAGTTTTTTTACATTTTCAATGTCACTGATGAGGGAAAAGTTCAAAGGATATAATAAAGACTTCACATACCTCCAACATATTTATTTGAGAAGAGTCAAAATTTAGGTCACAACGACACAAGAATAGGTATACCAGACTTAGGAGTTCTCTATATGGTATCATTGACAAAAGGGTGTTGGAATCTTAGGACAAAGTAATATGTCTCTTGTTGGTTTTATAAAATGCAAACTGGTAGTCACTTTTTAAACTTGCAGATGCTTCCTTTAAATACCAATATTCGACTTGCATACTCGAATGGAAAAGATGATGAACAGAACTTTATTCAAAATCTCAGTTTGTTTCTCTGCACCTTTCTTAAGGAACACGGTCAACTTATAGAAAAAAGATTAAATCTCAGGGAAACACTCATGGAGGTAGGCTTTGTGTGGAGCCTTTGCTCCCGAAATTTCTCCAAATAAATCAATTCTTTAAAAAAATGTGTCATTTTAAAAAGTGCGTACCTTATGATATTTCTTCTCTTTCTTGAACCATGCTTTATAAATATATGTTCTCAATTCTGGATTATAGTTACAAGCCTAGTATTCTGGAATTTTGTGTTTTCTGCATAGAGCTAGGGCTAAAAATTTTATAATTTAAATCAGGGGTCTCCCAACCTCCAGGCTGTGGACTGGTACCAGTCTGTGGCCTGTTAGGAACTGGGTCACATAGCATGAGGTAAGCTGACGGGGGGGATGGAGTTCTGCCTACTCTCATATCAATGGTGGCATTAGATTGCCATTGCATGAACCCTGTTGTGAACTGCACAAGCAAGGGGTGTAGGTTGCGTGCTCCTTATGAGAATCTAATGCCTGATGCCAAAACTGTTAGGGACCACTGAATTAAATTACTGAAGGGTAATTGGTATTTTAGTGTATTCCCAGTAGTGTATAATCATTAATATCTGTTTACAAAACATTTTCACCACCCGAAAGGTGACCCTTTACCGATGAATCCCATTTTCCCTCATTTCTGGCAACCACTGATTTGTTTTCAGTTACTATAGATTTACCTCCTCTGGATATTTCATGTATAAGTGGAATACTAAAACATGGCTTTTGTGTCTGGCTTCTTTTATTTAGCATAATGTTTTCAGTATTCATGTTGTACTCTGTAGCAATACTTCATTTTTGTTAATCAGCTGGAAAATACTTCCATTGTATGAATATGCCACATTTTGTTTATTCTTTCGTCTGTGGTGGTGTATTTGGGTTGTAGAGACCTCTTCGCTGTTGGTACCAAAGGCCTTTTGAACTTCATACATTTTTAGGAGACTTGATGAAAATATGTATTGGTCAACAACTATGTTGGATTTTGACATGTTTTAGGGCATGTCAGAACAAGCACAGTTTGTTCCCATAGTTAACAGTCTATTTGATAATTGGTGTAATCTCAGAATTGTGATAAATGAAACATGAATTCTTTTCATTAAGGTGTAACAAGTGAAAGGCAATTTGAAGTTGGTTAGTAATGTTTAAGAATTTCAGTAGTTTTGGTCTTCTATGTAGGCCCTTCATTATATGTTGTTGGTATCTGAAGTGGAAGAAACTGAAATCTTTAAAATCTGTCTTGAGTACTGGAATCATCTGGCTGCTGAACTCTATAGAGAGAGCCCATTCTCTACGTCTGCCTCTCCATTGCTATCTGGAAGTCAGCACTTTGATGTTCCTCCCAGGAGACAACTGTATTTGCCTGTGTTATCCAAGGTAACAGAGTGGTTGGTTGAGGGCTAAATGTAAATACTTGTTTTTATTTTCTTGGCTAATCTATCTAAATTAATGAGCTGCAAAAAGAAAATCTAACAATTTCTCTATGAATGTTGAAAACTAGGATATGGGCCCAGCACAGTGGTTCAGCCTGTAATCCCAGCACTTTGGGAGGCCAAGGCGAGAGAATTACCTGAGCCTGGGGTTTCGAGACCAGCCTGGGCAACTTGGTGAGACCTTGTCCCTACAATAAATCACACCACAAAATAGCCAGGTGTAGTAGCATGTGTCTGTAGTTCAGCTACTTAGAAGGCTGAGGCAGAAGGATCTCCTAAGCCCAGAGGTCAAACCTGCGATGGCCATGAGTGTGCCACTGCACCCCAGCATGGGCGACAAGAGTGAGACTCCAACTCAAATAAAACAAAACAAAAAACTAGGATATGAAAGATGTTGAGTTAGTTCTGGTTCGCAAGAACGTGGTTTTTGTTCCAGCTGCAGCATCACCTGTGATTTTGTGAGAAGGGCAAATTCGTTGGCCACCCACCAATCTACTGAATCTGAGTCTAGGAATGAGAAACAGGAAACTGTTGTAACAATTTTTTTTTTTTAATTCACATGAATTAAAACATGGTTTCACAAGCCATTTTTGTAGAGTTCATTTTTGGTCAGTCTCATTCTGTTGCCTAGGCTGAAGTGCGGTATCATCATGACTACTGCAACCTCAACCTGCTGGGCTCAGGCGATTCTGTCACCTCAGCCTTCCAAGTAGCTGGGACTATATGCATACACCACCATGCCTGGCTAATTTTTTGATGTATTTTAGAGGCGAGCCATGTTGCTTAAGCTGATCTCCTGGGCTTAGGTAATCCTCTTACCTCAGTCTCCCAAAGTGCTGGGATTCTAGGCATCAGCCACCATACCCAGTACGTTTAAATTTTTTAAATTTATATTTTCTTGAAGGAATAATTTTGTCTTGTGTGGTAATGGTGAATAACTAATTGCCTTTAGGTTTTTGTGGTGTTTTGTTGAATTTTAGAGACAGGATCTTGCCCTGTTGCAGAGGCACTGGCAAGATCATATAACTCAGTGCAGTCTTGAACTCTAGGACTACAGATATGAGCCACCACATCAAGCTAATTTTTAATTTTTTTTTTCTTACGTAAGTGCTCTCACTGTGTGTTGTCAGGGCGGGTTTTAATTTCAGGCCTCAACCTTCTGAGTTGTTGGCATTACAGGCATGAGCCACCGCTCCCTGCTGTTGTTGTTGTTGTTTTTGTTTTGAGCTGGAGTCTCAGGCTGGAGTGGAGTGGCACACTCATGACCACTGCAGCTTCGACCTGCTGGGCTCAGGTGATCCTTCCACTTCAGCCTTCCAAGTAGCTGGAACTACAGGTGCGTGCTACCACACCTGGCTTGTTTTCTAATTTTTTATTTTATTGTAGAGATAAGATCTTACCAAGTTGCCCAGGCTTGTCTCGAATCCCTAAGCTTAGGCAGTCCTCTCGCCTAGGCTTCCCAGAGTGCTGGGATTACAGGCTTGAGCCACCGCGCCTGGCATATTGCTGTTTTTGAGTTAGGATTCCCTCTGTTGCCTAGGCTGGAGTGTACTGGCATCATCATGACTCACCGAAGCCTCAACCTTCTGGGATCTGCCTGATCCTTCCTCCCAACCTCTCAAGTACTGTTCTGCAGGCCACCACATTTGCCTAATTTTTAAACTTTTTTTTGGTAGAGATGTCTTGCTATGTTGCTTAGATGGTCTCGAACTCCTGGGCTCAAGCAATCCTCCTGCCTTGGCCTCCCAAAGTGCTGGGATTACAGGCATGAGCTACTGTACCTGTCCTCAGTCTGGTTTTTTAACTAAATTTCTATGTTTGATGTGGTTGATTTCATGACTCTAACAAATTTTTCCTGATTTGGTTATTGTTGAATAGGTCCGTTTATTGATGGTTAGTCGTATGGCTAAGCCAGAGGAAGTGTTGGTTGTAGAGAATGATCAAGGAGAAGTTGTAAGAGAATTCATGAAGGATACAGATTCCATAAATTTGTATAAGAATATGAGGGAAACATTAGGTAAGTTAATAAATAGTAATAATAATTACAGACCTTTTCTGGGTTTACAAATATCTGGAAATACTTTTTAGGAAATGTCTTACATTAGTTTCTGAATCTTGTGTTGTTTTTTTTTGTTTTGTTTTTTTTTGAGTCGGAGTCTCAGTCTGTCGCCCATACTAGAGTGCAGTGGCTGCTCCCGGCCTTCACAGCCTCGACCTGCTGGGCTCTGGTGATCCTTTCGCCTCAGCCTTCCAAGTAACTGGAACTACAGGCATGCGCTATCACGCCTGGCTTTTTTTTTTGTTGATTTATTGTAAAGATGAGGTCTTGCCAGGTTGCCCGGGTGGGTCTGGAACCCGCGGACTCAGGCAGTTCACTCACCTCAGCCTCCCAAGGTGCGGGATTACAGGCTGAGCCACCAAGCCTGGCGAGTCTCTGAATCTTTTAATAGCTGTATTTATCCATGTACTATTTTTCCTTAATAAAAATCTTGTTGTTCATGAAGTTTTGCATTTAAAACATACACAACTTTTTTCTTTTGTAGTTTATCTTACTCATCTGGATTATGTAGATACAGAAAGAATAATGACAGAGAAGCTTCACAATCAAGTGAATGGTACAGAATGGTCATGGAAAAATTTGAATACGTTGTGCTGGGCAATAGGCTCCATCAGCGGAGCGATGCACGAAGAGGACGAGAAACGATTTCTTGTTACCGTGATAAAGGTATGCGAGGATAACTCTGAACCAGAACACTTGGATAAGCGTGTTTTGTTCAAGTAAATGACCTACATTTGTCTTGATTTACAGGACCTGTTAGGATTATGTGAACAGAAAAGAGGCAAAGATAATAAAGCTATTATTGCATCAAATATCATGTATATAGTAGGTCAATATCCAAGATTTCTGAGAGCTCACTGGAAGTTTTTGAAGACTGTAGTTAACAAGCTGTTTGAATTCATGCATGGTAAATTTCCTCATTTAATATATTGTATTTTGTTTTTTATTTTTGTTGAACAAAATTGGTGACTTTTTTTGTCTTGTTAGAGACCCATGACGGAGTCCAGGATATGGCTTGTGATACTTTCATTAAAATAGCTCAGAAATGTCGAAGGCATTTTGTTCAGGTTCAAGTGGGAGAAGTGATGCCATTTATTGATGAGATCTTGAACAACATTAACACGATCATTTGTGATCTTCAGCCTCAACAGGTTTGTAAGGAACTAACCACTGTATTAATCAGAATTAATTAATGGTATTAGAAAGAGTGCCACTATTTCATCCAATATAGGTGTCTCTGGTTATGTTTTCATAGCAAGGTAGAAGTTGTGTTAGACTGTTGTCCTACTTAAAATTATTCCTAACAAAATCAGTTTTAGTACACTTGTCGATTACTTGTGTGTGGTTTTTCTTATTAAGATATGTGTGAATATGAAATTATAAATATCTGCTTTTTGAAATAGGTTCATACATTTTATGAAGCTGTGGGGTACATGATTGGTGCACAAACAGACCAAACAGTACAAGAACATTTGATAGAAAAATACATGCTACTCCCTAATCAAGTGTGGGATAGTATAATCCAGCAAGCAACCAAAGTAAGTTACTTATTTTTATTTTGAGTTCTAATAGGATTAAAGAAGACTGTTCTTTCCAAAAGTTCTTAATTCAGTACTTTTGACATACATATCTGATAATGTTGTGTGGTTTTGTGTATTAAACGATAGTATGAAGTTTATTTTTAGTTTGCTTTGATTTTTATTTTTTTGGTTCTTTTGTTTTTTGAGTCAGAGTGTCACTCTGTGACTCAGGCTGGAGTGCAGTGGCACGCTGCTCACAGTCACCCCAGCCCCGACCTGCTAGGCTCAGGTGATCCTTCCACTTCAGTCTTCCGAGTAGCTGAAACCACAGGCATGCACCACCACACCTGGCTAATTTTCTGATTTATTGTAGAGACGAGGTCTCACCATGTTGCCCAGGGTGGTCTTTTTTTGAACCTGCCAACTCAGGCAATAGTCTTCACCTCTGCCTCGCAAAGTGCTGGGATTATAAGGTGTGAGCCACTGTGCCCAGCATGCTTTGATTTTGAAGATAAGAATTTGCTACTCTATTCTTAGGTAAATATAGGTAGCAAAGACTTTTGTATTAGTTTTATCATTTGAGGTTATAAATTTGTAGTTTTGGGTAAGTGGTATGTGTTGTGTTTTGTTTTAGTGTTTACTGAATAATTTTCATGTGATATGGCATTTGCTTTTTCTTTCCAGAATGTGGATATATTGAAAGATCCTGAAACAGTCAAGCAGCTGGGTAGCATATTGAAAACAAATGTGAGAGCCTGCAAAGCTGTTGGACACCCCTTTGTAATTCAGCTTGGAAGAATTTATTTAGACATGCTTAATGTATACAAGTGCCTCAGTGAAAATATTTCTGCAGCTATCCAAGCTAATGGTAGGATATTCTGAACTCTTAAATATAACTGTATAATGAATCACTTTTATGTATATATAGATGTATATTTTTTGTAATATAAATATTAATATACATATCGTATACCCTTCTTTACAAAATTAGTCTTATACTCAAAATACAATAGAGTTTAAAATAAGAAAAAGAAAACTAGTCTTAAAGGTTATTTTCCCAAAAAATTCTGTTTACTTTTGGCTTTACATTTTTTAGTAGTATTAGAAATTGCATCTGAAGCATACCTAAGTACCACTCTAAACTTTTAGTGAACAAGTTAAATTTCATTTAATTCTGTTTTTTAGGTGAAATGGTTACAAAGCAACCATTGATTAGAAGTATGCGAACAGTCAAAAGGGAAACTTTAAAGTTAATATCTGGTTGGGTGAGCCGTTCCAATGATCCACAGATGGTAAGTGAAAGATGTTTTCTTGTGGTTTTAATATTGATGCTGTGTTTTCTGGAATATACCCTATCTACTTGTTATGTATATGCATTTTGCTGATTTAAAGGTAATTCAGATATCTACATTTGTGATTATTTTAGAGCATTCTATTTAATGTAGTCCTTGTACCTTAAAATACAAATAGTAGTATTCCATTTTTGAGAGAAACTGCTATTGGTCAGTGGGGGTGTATGGGTGATATATAACAAGATAGCCAAGAAGATTGATTGAATCGTTTTATTTTCATGGGTAGGTAGCAAAGCTTAGTTGATGATGCTTTGTTAATTTTTGTATCCTTTGGTTTTTGGAACAATTTGTACAGCTACAGAAGTTGTTAATTTGCCTCTTTAGTGGAGTACTTTCCAGACTGAATGTTTGAAAGACTGTTTTTCTTTTTAGTCTTACTTGATTTTCAGAAAGGGAAATAGTTTTCAGAAACTAAAACCAACCTGATATTCCTCAACTTGGAAAAATGTGACCTAGTTTTAGGTATTGTATCTTTATATTCACTTGAGCCTTGGGACTTTTTTTTTTTTTAATCCTATTTTGTTATCATTGCTGTTTGGAATGATGACTGACAAATGTGCTGTTTACTTTCATAATTTTCAAATCCACTGCTTTTTTGTAAATGTTTTCCAAGCAACTTGTTCTAAATATAATTCTTATGGCAATCTTAAGGTGGCTAACCTGAATATTGAAAGGTTTTTAAGACGTGTATTACGTGATCGGAACTGTATTTAAAATTTGAAAGTAGCCAGGCATGTTGGCTCCCACTTACAGATCCAGCATTTTGGGGGGGAGGCTAAGCCCGGAGGATTTCTTAAGCCCAGGAGTTTGAGACCAGCCTGGGCAAACATAACAAGACTTTGTTATCTACCAAAAAGAAAGTTTAAAAATTAGCCTGGTGTGGTAGCCATGTGCCTGTAATCTCAGCTCCTAAGGAGGCTGAGAGGAGATCATCTGAGCCTAGGTGTTTGAGGCTACAGTAAGCTGAGGTCATGCCACTATACTCCAGTATGGGCAACAAAAATGACAAAATAAAACAAAACAAAAAAACTGAAAGTTATAGGTAGGATGAATTGAAGGAATCGTGATATTAGTTTACAAGTAACTTGGGCAATTTTAGCAGCACAGGGGGAATATATTTTATAAGTAAGATTTATGTTGAACTTTGGGGCAGTAAATTAAAGATTTCATTTAAAACAATTCATGATCCATTTATAGGGAAAGAATTATTTGACTCAGTGTTAACAATAGAAATGAGAATTTGTTCTATTTTGAGAGAGACAAATTGGTGGCAATTAGAAAAATAATTTTGTACTTCAAAATTTAATAAACTTACTGTATAGAGTAGGACGTTAGTTACTAAGCCTATTGGTCTATCTAAATGTTTGGATTTTATGTATGCTAATGGAGAACCTGTTAGTAGCAAGAAATTATCCCTTAATATAACTCAGATTATTTAGAATCATGAAAATTTAACAGGGCACAGTGGCATGCACCTCTAGTCCCAGCTACTACGTAGGTTGAGGTGGGAGGATTACCTCATTTGAACCCAGCCTGGGAAACATAGTGAAACTTTCATTTCAAAAAACATTCAGAAAGAGTCATGGAATTCATACAGTCTTTACAGAACAGTTAAATTCTTTCTCTGAGAGCAAATGATTGTTTTTATTTCTGTTTTTTAAAATACCAGTTAGCATTCATTACATTCAAAATGAGCTGCCAGGTGTGGTGGCTCATGGCCAGCACTTTGGGGAGGCAGAGGTGAAAGAATTGCCTGAACCCATGGGTTCGAGACCAGCCTGGGCAACATGGCAAGACCTTGTCTCTACAATAAATCAAGAAATTAATTGGGCATGGTGGTACACACCTGTATTTCCAGCTACTTGGAGGGCTGTGGTAGGAGGATCGCCTAAGCTCAGCAGGTTGAGGCTGCAGTGGCCATGCATGTGCTACTGTACTCCTGCCTGAGTGACAGAGTGAAACTTCTACTCAAAAAAAATCTTAGTGGCTGCCACAGTGGCTCACACCTGTAATCCCAGCACTTGGGGAGATGGAAGCAAGAGGATTGCCTGACCCCATGGGCGTGAGACCAGCCTAGGCAACTTGGCAAGACCTCATCTCTGTAATAAATCAAAAAATTAGCCAGTTGTGGTGACGTGTTCCTGTAATAGTTCCAGTTGCTTGGAAGGATCACCTAAATCCAGCAGGTTGAGGCTGCAGTGGCTGTGAATGTGCCACTGTACTCCAGCCTGGGCAACAGAATAGAGTGAGACTCCAATTAAAAAAAAAAATATATATATATATATATATATATATATATATATATATATATATATTAGTGAGTGTGTGTTTATTAGTGGTTAGGTATGATTCTTGATTTTTACAGACATTATCCATGTGAGAAACCTCTGGCCAAGCACAATGGCTCACGCCTATAATCTCAACTCTTTGGGAGGCAAGAGCAAGAGGATTGCCTGCCTGGTAACTTGACATGACCTCATCTCTACAATAAATGAAAAAATTATCCAAGTGTGGTGATGTGCACCTGTTGTTCCATCTACTTAGAAAACTGAGGCAGAAGGGTCACCTTAGCCTAACAAGTCAAGGCTGTGGTGGCTAAAAGTGTGCCATTGAGCTCTAGCCTGAGTGACAGATAGAGACTCTGACTCAAAAAAAAGAAAAACTTATAATAAAATGATGGTAGGAGGACTTTCTTTGCTTTTAGATTACTCATCCCATGTATATTACACACCTAGCATAATCCTGGTCCTGTTTTGGAACCAGCCCCCCCTTTTTCCCCCCAGCTTCACTGTCCTTACTGTAAGAGTTGATTTGAACTACACCGCTCGTGACGCTTCCTGACCTGTTGTGATTGCTTGTTACTTTTGCTAACAACAGTTTTAATGTAGGAAAACACAATCCACACACGGGATTTTCCCATGTTCAGTAGACTGTCAGGCTAGATCTTGTAGACAAGAATGTCCTAGTTTAACAGTAAGTCAGCCAGTATATCTAGGTGAAAATCTTAAGTATTCTTTTGTTTTTCAACAGGTAGCTGAAAATTTTGTTCCCCCTCTGTTGGATGCTGTTCTCATTGATTACCAGAGAAATGTTCCAGCTGCTAGAGAACCAGAAGTGCTTAGTACTATGGCCATTATTGTCAACAAGTTAGGGGGACATATAACAGCTGAAATACCTCAAATATTTGATGCTGTTTTTGAATGCACATTGAATATGATAAATAAGGTATGTGATTTACATTGCAATTATATAATGGAAAAAACTTGTACATCATTAACTCTTGAAGACATAAATTAGGTGTTAGAGTAGTATAATTTTGAGGCCATCGAGTTTAAATATTTGAGCTTTTAGATCAGGGAAATACTTAATTGGTTTTTAAAAATTTACTCCATAACATCTTGATCTGCAAAAAGAGTGACTATGAAAGAGATTTTAACATTCAGATGGCACTTAACATTTATTGAAAACTTACAGCATTAAAGAACCTAGTCTTACTAATTTATTTGAATAAATGGTAAAGGAGAGTGACATTTTTTAGTTATAAAACCGTAATACAAACTTAAGCAACATTGCAAGACCTCATCTCTACACAAACATTAAAAATTTAGCCAGTGTGGTGGTGCACTCCTATAGTCCCGGCTACTTGGGAGACTGAGGATGAACAAATAACCTAAGCGCAGAAAGTTGAGGCTGCAGTGAGCTGTGATTGTGCCACTGCATCCAGTCTAGGTGACAGACCCTGATTACAAATAAAACTGAGCCGGGCTCGGTGGCTCAGCCTGTAATCCCGCGCCTTTGGGAGGCTGAGGTGAGTGGATTGCCTGAGCCCGCGGGTTCGAGACCCGCCTGGGCAGCGAGACCTCATCCCTACAATAAATCAGAAAATCAGCCGGGCGTGGTAGCGCGCGCCTGCAGTTCCGGCTACTGGGAAGGCTGAGGTGGAAGGCTCGCCGGAGCCCAGCAGGTCGAGGCTGCGGTGACTGGGAGTGGCCACTGCACTCTAGTCTGGGCGACAGAGTGAGACTTGAACTCAAAAAAAAAAAATAAGTAAATAAAACTGGGCTGGACTTGGTGGCTCAGCCTATAATCCCAGCACTTTGAGAGGCTGAGGTGAGTGGATTGCCTGCACCCATGGGTTCGAGACCAGCTTGTGCACCTTGGCGAGACCTTGTCTCTACAATAAATAAAAAATTAGCCAGGCGTGGTAGCACCCATAAATAAAGCTGTAATATATGCTTGTAACATATGGGAAAATATATTAAATAATTGATATAAGTGTATAAATGTACACAGTAGCTAATGTTTTTCTCTACTATTTCCTTTTGGTTCTTATGTCTTACGGTTTTTTTTCCCTCCTATCTAACACAATTAAAGACACTGAAATATTTTTTGTTTCCACCACTTATTGTTAGGACTTTGAAGAGTATCCTGAACACAGAACAAACTTTTTCTTACTACTTCAGGCTGTCAATTCTCACTGTTTCCCAGCATTCCTTGCTATTCCACCTGCACAATTTAAACTTGTTTTGGATTCCATTATTTGGGCTTTTAAACATACTATGAGGAATGTCGCAGATACGGGTAAGTACATAGAAAAAATATCCTTTATTCATTTGCCTGACAATCCAGAAACTACATAGAGACGTGATACATAGATAGTTGTACCTGGGTAGGTATCACTTGTTAAGAGTTTTGTTTGAGTGTGTGAATTGTATATATGGACATCTGTGAAAGTCCTAACAGCATTTTGCTTTTAGAGTGAGGCCATAGACAGAATTGAGTTCTAGGGGGGAGAACCTGAAATTCATGGTAGGGAGAACATTGCTTTTAAGACACTTATTTCCATAGTCTCGTCAGTGAGTGAGTGTTCCTTTTTTCTCTGCAACACTAAGAGTCGACTAAGGATAAGAATAATAAAGCAGGGTTTTTCATTTGTTTTAAGTAATGATCACTTTGTGTAATACAAAGCTGTACTAAGTTGTGCTCTCTGTTTTGGGCGTTGCTACAGGGTCAGCTAAGCTTTCAGAGATAATGAAAGGGTGGTAATGGTCATGACTTAAATTATGTCCTATAAGCAAGCTGGCATTGGTTATAGTCAAATATTATCTGTCTATTCCAACTTGGTGTGTTGATGTTCTACATCTTTTAGGCTTACAGATACTTTTTACACTCTTACAAAATGTTGCCCAAGAAGAAGCTGCAGCTCAGAGTTTTTATCAAACTTATTTTTGTGATATTCTTCAGCATATCTTTTCTGTTGTGACAGACACCTCACATACCGCTGGTAAGCATTTAAAGCATTAAAATGTTGTGTTCTGTTTGTTACATTGCATCTTTGAGTTAATGATTTTTTTCTTATCAACAGGTTTAACAATGCATGCATCAATTCTGGCATATATGTTTAACTTGGTGGAAGAAGGAAAAATAAGTACACCATTAAATCCTGGAAATCCAGTTAACAACCAAATGTTTATTCAGGAATATGTGGCTAATCTCCTTAAGTCCGCATTCCCTCACCTACAAGAGTAAATATACTTTTTAATAAACTCAAATTTTTTTTCATTAAAAAAAGTCATTATTTAATGATAATGTTTTGACTTGCAGTGCTCAAGTAAAGCTCTTTGTGACAGGGCTTTTCAGCTTAAATCAGGATATTCCTGCTTTCAAGGAACATCTAAGGGATTTCCTAGTACAAATAAAGGTATGTATTTATTTGTGGTTGCAGAAATATTAAGGCTAAATGTGACCACTTAATTGTTACATCATATAATTTTAATCACTTGATTTATAGTGCAAAATGAATGTGTTTTTAAAAATAATATACAAAGGCACTGGAGACTGAAAAAGGAGTTAAAAACTAAATAAAATCCATGAAGATAGGCTTGAGACCAGGTGCGATATCTTAACCCTGTAATCCCAGCACACTGGGAGGCCAAGATGGAAGGATCACTTGAGTCCAGGAGTTCAAGACCAGCTTGGGCAAAATTTCAAGACCTTGTCTCTACAAAAAAAAAATTTTTTTTAGCCGGGCTCGGTGGTTCAGCCTGTAATCCCGCACCTTTGGGAGGCTGAGGTGAGTGGATTGCCTGAGCCCGCAGGTTCGAGACCCGCCTGGGCAGCGAGACCTCATCTCTACAATAAATTAAAAAATCAGCCGGGCGTGGTAGCGTGCGCCTGTAGTTCCGGCTACTCGGAAGGCTGAGGCAGAAGGATCGCCGGAGCCCAGCATGTCGTGGCTGCGGTGGCCGGGAGCGGCCACTGCACTCCAGTTTGGGCGACAGAGTGAGACTCCAACTCAAAAAAAAAAAAAAAAAAAAAAATTTTTTTTTTTTTTTTTTAGTTAGCTGGACGTGGTGATTCACACCCATAGTTCCAGCTACTTGGTGGGCTAAGGTGGGAGGACTGTTTGAGCCCAGGAATTTGAGGTTGCACTGAGCTATGATTGCACCATAGTGTCCCAGCCTGGATGACAGTCTCAGAAGAAGAAAAAAAAGACATTGGAGATGTTGTTTGGGGGAACTTGTTAATATAATTCATTTTACATGGTCTAAATGTGTGTTGAAGTACTGTGATTGAATCCCACAGGCATATTGAAGTCATGGAATAGTGGGTCTTAATACATTAGTAGTTCCTTTTAGAATTTCATACTTACCTTGTTAGTTGAGGGAGCCACGAAAGTTAGCAGATGCCCCTTCTTTCTATTGCTGTTATACCATGCTTCCATTATACTTCTGAGAAGGATTTCTCTTCTAACATTTTAAAGAAATTCAGAAGTACTAAATCCCATAGTTAGCTGATACACTATTTTATCTCATCATCATTATTATCATTATTATTATTATCATTATATTATTATTAGTAGTACTATTTTGAGTTGGAGTCTCACTCTGTCGCCCAGACTGGAGTGCAGTGGCCTCTCCCGGCCACCGCAGCCTCGACCTGCTGGGCTCCGGCGATCCTTCCGCCTCAGCCTTCCAAGTAGCCGGAACTACAGGCGCATGCTACCATACGTGGCTAATTTTTTATGATTTATTATAGAGATGAGGTCTCACCAAGTTGCCCGAGCGGGTCTTGAACCTGCGGGCTCAGGCAATCCACTCACCTCAGCCTCCCAATGCGTGGAATTACAAACTGAGCCACCGAGCCCGGCTTTTCTCATTATTGTTAAGTAAAAATTGGTCTCATAAGATTTTTAAGTGTTTTTCTCCACAATAAACATAGTTTTGTATTGTAAAAATACTAGTTCAAGCTGGGCTCGGTGGCTCCGCCTGTAATCCCGCGCCTTTGGGAGGCCGCGGGTTCGAGATCTGCCTGGGCAGCGAGACCTCATTTCTACAATAAATCAAAAAATTGGCGGGTCATGTTAATGCATGCCTGTAATTCTGGCTACTCGGAAGGCTGAGGCGGAGGGATCGCCGGAGCCCGGCAGGTCGAGGCTGCAGTGGCCGGGAGCAGCCACTGCACTCCAATCTGGGCGGCTGAGTGAGACTCCAACTCAAAAAAAAAAAAAAATACGAGTTCATTGTGCCAGGCGTGGTAATCCCAGTAGCACTTTGGGAGGCAAAGGCAAGAGGACTTACCTGAGTCCAGGGGTTCAAGACCAGCCTGGGCAACTTTGCAAGACCTCGTCTCTACAATACAATAAATCGAAAAAAATTAACTGGGTGTGGTGGTTCCAGCTACTTGAAAGGAAGACAGTGTAACAACACTTAATGGTCATTAGCCTTAGGAGAAACATCTTTCTTGATACTTTTGCATATGAAGAATACTTAACGTGTGAGGTCACACCATGCCTCTTTTTATAAGCTGCTTTTTCCCCCCAACACATTTGGGTTAATTCAGCTACACAGTATTGTATTCATATACTATAATTTAAAACCAAAGCAGGGTGGCTAATTTATATTCCTTTTCTGAACAAGGAAATGCTCATCTACATTTTTTTTCCCAAAGGCAAATTGAAGTTTATTTTGTTGATATTTTGATTGTTTTCACAGGAGTTTGCAGGTGAAGACACATCTGATCTGTTTTTGGAAGAAAGAGAAACAGCCCTTCGACAGGCTCAGGAAGAGAAACATAAACTTCAAATGTCTGTCCCCGGCATCCTTAATCCACATGAAATTCCAGAAGAAATGTGTGATTAAAATCTGAAGTCATGCTGGTTTTTTTTCTCTGCAACCCTTGTTGGCAGAAGAAAACAGCATGTGGATATTTGTCGACCAAAATGATGCCAATTTGTAAATTAAAATGTCACCTAGTGGCCCTTTTTCTTATGTGTTTTTTGTATAAGAAATTTTCTGTGAAATATCCTTCCATTGTTTAAGCTTTTGTTTTGGTCATCTTTATTTAGTTTGCATGAAGTTGAAAATTAAGGCATTTTTAAAAATTTTACTTCATGCCCATTTTGTGGCTGGGCTTGGGGGGAGGAGGCAAATTCGATTTGAACGTTTACTTGTAAATTCGAATGCAAAATTACACAATTTTTCCTGTAAACAATACCAGTTTTTAATTAGGGAGCATTTTCTTTCTAGTCTGCATTTCAGTCTAGAAGAAAAGGTAATGAGTAAAACAAATTGCGTTGTTAAAAGGATTATAGTGCTGCATTGTCTGAAGTTAGCACCTCTTGGACTGAATCGTTTGTCTAGACTACATGTATTAAAAGTCTGTATGGCAAGTTTGCAGCAAGATCATGTGCATATCATCCCATTGTAAAGCAACTTCTAAAAGTATGGGAACACAGTTAGTTATTTTTACACAGTTCTTTTTGTTTTTGTGTGTGTGTGCTGTCGCTTGTCGACAACAGCTTTTTGTTTTCCTCAATGAGGAGTGTTGCTCATTTGTGAGCCTTCATTAACTCGAAGTGAAATGGTTAAAAATATTTATCCTGTTAGAATAGGCTGCATCTTTTTAACAACTCATTAAAAAAAACAAAACAACTCTGGCTTTTGAGATGACTTATACTAATTTACATTGTTTACCAAGCTGTAGTGCTTTAAGAACACTACTTAAAAAGCAAAATAAACTTGGTTTACATTTATTTTCCCCTCATTGGCTCAAGTTATTCTTACATTAATGAAACTAGTTATTTGTATTTAAGCATCAAGTAACATTATAAGTGAAGTTTCACTCCTGTTGACTTTAAAAATAAGATTTTTAGGGTTATTGTTACTAGGAAAGACAGCAGGTGTATAAAACGACTGTGTTCCTCAGACACCTTTTGTTTCCTCCCAAAAAATTCCACCTATTTTGACTCACTTTACCTTTATTGGGATTTGACAATTTGAATCACTTTAACTTATATTTGGGATTAGAAATTACTTACCTAATTTTGGTTAGGATTTAAGTGTAACAAAGAATACAGAGTGAGGACACAGATGTACACTGCCACAGATATTGTTTTATTTTTTTGAGTTGGAGTTTCTGTCACCCAGACTGGAATGCAATGGCCGCTCTCAGCCACTGCAGCCTCAACCTGCGGGGCTCTGGCGATCCTTCCGCCTCAGCCTTCCAAGTAGCTGGAACTACAGGCGCGTGCTACCATGCCCGGCTAGTTTTTTATTTATTTAGAGATGGGTCTCGTCAAATTGACCAGGCGGGTCTCAAGCCCGTGGGCTCAGACAATCCTCTTCCACGGCCTCCCAAAGTGCTGGGATTACAGGCTGAGCCACCGAGTCCGGCCTCACAGATACTGTTAATTGTAATCTTAGAATATGTAACCCTTAATAAGCCATTATCCCTTTAAGAAGTGTGAGAGGAAGCTGGGTGCAATGGCTCATACCTGTAATCCCAGCACTTTGGGAGGTGGAAGTGAGAGGATTGCCTGAGTCCAGGGCTTCAAGACCAGTCTGGGCAACTTGGTGAGAACTTGTCCCTACAATCAAAAAGTTAGGTGTGATGGCCGGTGCCTGTGGTTCCAGCTACTTGGAAGGCTGAGGCAGGAGGATCACCTGAGCCCAGCAGGTCGAGGCTGCGGTGACCTTGAGCATACCACTGCACTCTAGTCTTGGAAGTGTGAGAGGAAAGGGGAAAATTAAAAGGTTCTGTTAGACACAAGAAGTGCCAGGGACAGTGGTGTGTGGTAATTCCAGCTACTAGGGAGACTGAGGCAGGTTGATCCCTTCAGCCCAGGATTGAGGCTACAGTAAGCTCTGATCACATCACTGCACTCCAGCGTGAGAGGCATAGCAAGCCCTCGTCTCCAAATAAATTGGCCATATGTGGTGGTGCCTCCCTATAGTCCCAACAACTCAGGTGGTTGAGGAGGGAAGACTGTTCGAGCCGAGGAGTTGGAGACTAGTGTGCCATGATAGTACCTGTGAATAGCCACTGCACTTCAGCCTGGACAACATAATAAGACCCAGGCTGTATGAACATATGTCCTGAAGTTTGAGGAAATAAGGGCCTGGTGTCTGATAGGTGCTTAACAGATGGAAAGCAAGAGAGTGGAGAGACCAGATTGCCTTGGAGAGCAAGCTGTGCTTGAAAGGATACCCAGCCAGGTGCCTTGCTCACACCTATAATCCCAGCACTTTTGAGAGGCCAAGGTGGGAGGATTGCCTGAATCCCTGGGTTTGA
Organism: Carlito syrichta; assembly: GCF_000164805.1. Classification (NCBI taxonomy): domain Eukaryota; kingdom Metazoa; phylum Chordata; class Mammalia; order Primates; family Tarsiidae; genus Carlito; species Carlito syrichta. The sequence continues at coordinate 79,479 of NW_007245933.1, forward strand.
GACCAGCCTGGGTAACTTGGCGAGACCTCATTCTAGCACTAACATCCTCCATTCAGTTCTCATGCAAGAAACTTGGGAGTTTCCTGACATCTTCCATACCTTCATGTATACAGTCATCAAGTTTACTTCCAAAAAAGATCTCAAGTTCATCTGCTTTCCTCTTCTGTTGCCATTTGAGGCACCATGTTCTTTCCACGATCGTCTGAAACAGCCTTCTAGAGTCAGTCTATTCCTCACCAAGTCATTCTCTCCCTTATGGTCTGGGGACTACAGTATCCACATCATTGAGAATCTAAGGCTTAGCTCGGACCTATGGAATCAGAATTTGCGGGTTGTTTTTGTTTTGAGTTGGAATTTCACTCTCACCCAAGCAGGAGTGCATTGGCATGCTCAGGGTCACCGAAGCCTCAACCTTCTGGGCTCCAACATTCTGGGCTCCAACGATCCTTCTGCCTCAGCTTTATTTTTTTTTTGTTTTGAGTTGGTGTCTCTCTCTGTCACCCAGGCTGGAGTGCAGTGGCTGCTCCCGGCCACCGCAGCCTCGACCTGCTGGTCTCCGGCGATCCTTCCGCCTCAGCCTTCCAAGTAGCAGGAACTACAGGTGCGTGCTACAACACCCACCCTTTTTTTTTTTCTTTATTGTAGAGACGAGGTCTCATCAAGTTGCTCAGGCTGGTCTCGAAACCCTGGACTCAAGCAGTCATCTTGCTTTGGCCTCCCAAAGTGCTGGGATTACAGGCTTGAGTCACTGCGCCCAGCCTGAATTTGTGATTTACCAAATGTCCAGGTGATCCTTATGCACATTAAAGGATCTTTTCCAAATGCAAATCTGACGATGTTAACTGCTTACAACCTTCATAGCTATGCCTTTACCTTTTTTTCATAGTCAGGGTCTTGCTCTGTTGCAAGGTTGGAATGCAGTGATGAGTCTTTTTATTAACTCTTTTAAAAAGTGTAAGTTTATTCTAGAATTCAAATAAATGGCCGGGTACAGTGGCTTAATGCCTGTAATCCCAGCACTTTGGGAGGCAGAGGCAAGAGAATTGTCGGAGCCCAGGCTTCAAGACCAGTGTGGGCAACTTGGAGAGACCTCGTCTCCACAGTTAGTCAAAAAATTAGCCGGGTGTGATTGTGGTGCGCACCTGTCGTTCCAGCTACTTTGAAGGCTGAGGTGGAAGGATCGCCTGAGTCCAGCGAGCTGAGGCTGCGGTGGCCGTGCAGCCAGGGCAACAGAGTGAGAACTCATCTCTGTAATAAGTAGAAATAAGGCCGGGCACGGTGGCTCAAGCCTGTAATCCCAGTTCTTTGGGAGGCCGAGGGGAGAGGATTGCCTTGAACTCAGGGGTTCAAGACCAACCTGGACAACTTGGCGAGACCTTGTCTCAACAATATATCAAAAAATAAGCTGGGCATGGTAGCGCCTGCCTATAACTTGGAAGACCGAGGTGGAAGGATCACCTGAGCCCAGCAAGTCAAGGCTGTGGTGGCCGTGAGCTGCCACTGCACTCTAACCTGGGTAACGGAGTGACTCCAACTCAAAAAATAAAAATAGAAACTCAAATAAACATGCTCATTTGTATTCTCCTGACAACTCTTATGAGTTTTGAGAGAGGAGAGGAGCAAGAGAGACAGACATGATAGGGCACAAAGCCTTGCCAAGAGCTTGTCACCTGGATGGAAAAGGCTCTTGCTTTGTTTACAGGAGACTCTCAAGAGCTATGCATTCCTGAATTGCCTTTTGAAAATGTTCACGTCATGGGGCAATGGAAGGGGTGGTAGGTACTCATCTCCTTTGTAAAGTGGGAAATGGAATATTATGAAAGGGAAGTGAGATAGTTAAACTGGCAGATGGCTCAAACACTCGTGGGAAGGTCACTTACCAGAAAGTTCCTATTGAGTTTGATTCCCTTGAAGGTACTTGAAGAGTACCTCATGAGTATTTGTGTGTCCACGAGAGTTTGGGTCATCATTTGGAAAGAACTAGTTTCAAGATCCAGCAAGTTTCTGGCCACACCTACTTTTTCAAGTTTGTCCTGCACTCAGAGGCAGTTGAAACATGACACTCACCAAGTCATACTTCAGGACCCGTCCTCTGCATAAGTTCATTCCAAGGCCCTTGAGGGATCTTAATTATGTGTAATGTTTGTAGTATTTGCCAGCTTTTAAAATATGTGATTGTTAAGACTTTCTCTTTTTAAACGGTGTTCACTTTCGTACACTATTTTCTATTTGTAATGTACTTTTTAAGTTAAACTGGGCCCCCCCTGAACTGTGTAAGTTTCAGACTCCCCAGAACCTGGATCTATCTCTGCTCACACCATTTTGTAATTATTTGGTTTTTTTATTCCCCTCTGGTATAGTTGGGGGTGGTGTCACTCACTGAAAACAGGAAAATTAAATAAACATGTACCTCCTAAATGCTGGGATTCCCCAGCCTTCCTTCTTGTCTTTGTCCCCAGGAAAACTAGTAGCTGAACTCTCAGGCTTATGGCAGGAGACTGCAAGAATCTTGGAATCTAACCAGCTCAGGAGGAAGGAACTAACAGTACCGGCAGATCTTCAAGGGGATCAGTCAGAACCACTCTACAGTGAAAATGACATAGATAAGCCCCACTCGTGGCACAGTATTCCAATTAATTTTTTTATTCTCTCATCTTAAATATAAATGCACAACTAAGGATCACCAGACATCCAAGAGAATAAATAGAACAAAGAATGGAGGGTAGGGGGAAAAAAAGAGAAAGGGTTAAAGAAAATTTCCCAGAGGGGAAGGATGTCAATAGACTGGCTGAATGGGACCGCTAAATACTCATCCCATAAGATAAAACTAAACACAATTGGCCAGGTGTGGTGGCACACGCCCATTCTCCAGCTGCTTGGAAGACTGAGGTGGGAGGATCCCCTGAACCTAGGAGCTCAAGGCTGCAAGTGCTACGATGGCGCCCATGAATAGCAACAGCACTCTGTCCTGGGCAACATGGTGAAGGCTTGTCTCTAAAACACAGAAACAAGCAAAACAGGTCCCCACAACGCATGTTGTTGTGAAAGTTAAGAATACTGGGGACAGAGAATAAAGCCTACACACTTATAGAGAAAGAAGCAAGTCATATAAGAGGATCTGCACTCAGAAAGAACTTCTCAATAGTCACACTGCAAAGTCTTCAAAGTTTGGAAAGAAAATTACTTCCAACCTAGAATTCATTATTTAGCAAATCAATTAAGTATATACGATAGAATACTGACATATTCAAGCCAGGCACATGGCTCACGCTTGCAATCTCAGCACTTTGGGAGACTTGAGACAGGAGGATCACTTGAGCCCAGGAGTTTGAGATCAGTCTGGGCAACATAGTGAGACCTTATCTCTCTACCAAAAAAAAAAGCTGGGTGTGGTGGCACATACCTACAGTCCCAGCTACTCAGGAGGCGGAGGCATGACAATCACTTGAGCCCAGAATTTGAGGCTGTGGTGAGCTGTGATGGTGTCTCTGAACTCCAGCCTGGGCCACAGAGTGAGAGCCCAACTGAAAAAAAAACAAAAAGAATATTGACATATTCAGATACGTGAGATATATATAATTCACCTCCCATGTGGCCTTTCTCAGAATCCACTGAAAAATACGTTTCCCCAAAACAAAAGGAATAGAGACACAGGATACAGAAAACAGAGGCACCAGAGAGTAGCAAAAGTAGCCTCCAGGGTGATGGAGAAAGGTAATTCCCAAATGACCATCTAGGTGCCAAGGCATAGAGGACAGTCTTTTTAATCTAGGAGGGACTTTAGGAAGATGAACCTGAGAGCATGCTTTAGGAAACAGGTCACATCATATTATACTTGTTGAAGATATTTTAAAACATCATCTATGTGCATTTTTATTTCAAATTTACTATAGTTAACCCTCTAGCTATAGCTTTATATTTAATTCATTAATATATGTATTACTATATCACAAATGTGTTAAAATTTTTATAATTAGCCAGGCTCGGTGGCTCAGCCTGTAATCCGGCGCTTTGGAAGACTGAGGTGAGTGGATTGCCTGAGCCCGCGGGTTCGAGACCCGCCTGGGCAATTTGACGAGACTTCATCTCTACAATAAATCAAAAAATCAGCCGGGCGTGGTAGCGCATGCCTGTAATTCGGCTACTCGGAAGGTTGAGGTGGATCGCTGGAGCCCAGCGGGTTGAGGCTGCGGTGGCCGGAAGTGGCCACTGCACTCCACTCTGGGCGACGGAGTGAGACTCCAACTCAAAAAAAAAAATTTTTATAATTGATAGTTAAAATATTATTATTATTTATTGATTTATTTTGGTAGAGATGAAGTCTCACTGCGCTGCCCAGGCAGGTCTTGAACTCGTGGACTCACGTGATCCTCCCGTCTCAGCCTCCCAAAGTGCTGGGATTACAGGAGTGGGTTGCTGTACCTGGTCAGATAATGTTCTACATTTTACTCTCACAAGAGTCCAAGGACATCACCAAACTGCCAAAGGGGTTCGTAGCATAAAAATAGTTAAGAACCACTAAGGCAGGGGGTCCCCAGCCCCAGGCTACAGACCCGCCCATAACAGCAGGAGGTGAGTGGCAAGTGACAAAGTGAATGAGCGAAGATGCCCCCATCACTTGTATCACTGCCTGAGCTCCACCTGCTGTCAGATCAGCAGCAGCATTAGATTCTCATAGGAGCACAAACCCTATTGGGAACTGCGCATGTGAGGGATCTAGGTTAGCCGCTTCTTTTGTTTTGTTTTTGAGTTGGAGTCTCACTCTGTTGCCCAGACTGGAGTGCAATGGCCACTCCCGGCCACCACAGCCTCGACCCGCTGGGTTCCGGCGATCCTTCCGCCTCAGCCTTCCAAGTAGCCGGAATTACAAGCATGCGCTACCACGCCCGGCTGATTTTTTGATTTATTGTAGAGATGAGGTCTCGCTGCCCAGGCGGGTCTTGAACCCACGGGCTCAGGCAACCCACTCACCTCAGCCTCCCAAAGGCGCGGGATTACAGGCTGAGCCACCGAGCCCGGCTCTGGACATCCTACTTTTATACCTTATTCAATCCTAGTAACTATTGGAGGCCCCTTAGGTCAGCAGTCCCCAACCTTTTTGGCATCAGGGACCAGTTTCATGGAAGACAATTGTTCCATGAACTGGAGGCAGGGGTGGTTTTGGAACGATTCAAACGCATAGCATTTACTGTGCTTTTTTTTTTCCTGTCATTATTATTTTTCTCTGAGTTGGAGTCTCTCTGTCGCCCAGACTGGAGTGCAGTGGTCACCCCCGGCCACCGCAGCCTCGACCTGCTGGGCTCCGGCCACCCTTCCGCCTCAGCTTTCTAGGTAGCTGGAACTACAGGTGTGCGCTACCACGCCCGGCTAATTTCTAATTTTTATTGTAGAGATGAGGTCTCGCCAAGTTGCCCAGGCACATCTCGAACCTGCGGGCTCAGGCAGTCCACTCACCTCAATCTCCCAAAGGCACGGGATTACAGGCTGAGCCACCAAACCCGGCGGTTAGCCGCTTCTTATGAGAATCAAATGCCTGATGACCTGAGGTGGAGCGGAGGTGGTGATGCTAGCGGCTGCAAATACATATTCACATTGCTAGTGAAGTTTGCACGGAGACCATAAAAAAATCAATTCCTTGCAGACATATCAAAATCCCATCAGTGAGGGGCAACTGAGTTGATGTACTTCAATTGTATAGCTGCATCAGGTGGCAGGCTTTGAGTCAGAATCTAACACTTATTTTAGTCTGTGTGTGGCATGCCCATGATTTTATTTACCATTTGCGTCTTTTTTTAACTAGTGAATTCTATGATTATTTCATTATATATTACAATGCAATAATACTAGAAATAGGCTGGGCTCGGTGTATCAGCCTATAATCTCAGCACTTTGGGAGGCCATGGCAAGTTCGAGACTATCCTGGCCAACCTGGCAAGACCTCATCTCTACCATAAATCAATAAATAAATTAGCCAGGTGTGGTAATGTACACCTGTAGATCCGGCTACTTGGAAGGTTGAAGTGGAAGGATTGCTGGAGCCCAGCAGGTCAGCAGGTCATCACTGGAGTGGCCATGAGCCTGTCACTGCACTCCAGCCTGGGCGACAGAGTGAGACTCCAACTCAGAAAAAAATAATAATGACAGAGAAAAAAAAAGCACAATAAATGCTATGGGTTTGAATCGTTCCAAAACCACCCCTGCCTCCAATTCATGGAACAATTGTCTTCCATGAAACTGGTCCCTGATGCCAAAAAGGTTGGGGACTGCTGACCTAAGGGGCCTCCAATAGTTACTAGGATTGAATAAGGTATAAAAGTAGGATGTCCAGAGCCGGGCTCGGTGGCTCAGCCTGTAATCCCGCGCCTTTGGGAGGCTGAGGT
>NW_007245933.1:86023-97625 GCF_000164805.1 Carlito syrichta
AAAAAAAAAAAAAAAAAGTAGGATGTCCTGATGGCTAGTGAAAAGCCTCAATGATAGCAAGTACAGCCCAGAGCAGATCTATCCTACAGGAATGTGGTAGTTGGTGAGGTCAGGTCAGGAAGTAGAGCAGAAGAGAGGGGATACAGAGAACTGTTAATAGATTCTTGACAATTAACAAAATCCAATGTATTGTCCTGAAAAGACAGAACACCCATGATGCACAATTCAGAACGCAAAAGAATACAGTGGAAAGTTTCCCTTTCTGTGTGAATTCAATTCCTCAGCCATTATTTCTTCTCCTTGGAGAAAACCAGTGTTACAATTTTTTTTTTTTTTGAGTTGGAGTCTCACTCCGTCGCCCAGACTGGAGTCCAGTGGCCGCTCCCGGCCACCACAACCTCGACCTGCCAGGCTCCAGCGATCCTTCTGCCTCAGCCTTCCGAGTAGCTGGGGCTACAGGCATCTGCTACCATGCCCAGTTAATTTTTTATTTATTGTGGAGACAAAGTCTTGCCAAGTTGCACTGGCTGGTCTTGAACCTGTGGGCTCAGGCAATCCTCTCACCTCAGCCTCCCAAAGCACTGGGATTACAGGTATGAGCCACCATGCCTGGCCTAAATATTCTTATATATGTCTCCTTGGACATACGTGCATGAGAAACTCAGGAATGTATATTTTAATAGAGATGAGGTCTAGCTATGTTGCCTAGGCTGTTCTCAAACTCCCAGGCTCAGGCGATTTCCCCATTCCGCCTCCCAAGGTCCTGGGATTAGAGGCATGAGCCACCATACCCAGCCTGGAATATATACCTCGAATTGTCATTTCAAAAACATGTTTTGCCTAAGCCCGCGGGTTTGAGACCTGCCTGGGCAAATTGGCAAGACCTCATCTCTACAATAAATCAAAAAATCAGCCGGGCGTGGTAGCCCATGTCTGTAATTCTGGCTACTCGGAAGGCTGAGGCGGAAGGATCGCTGGAGCCCAGCAGGTCGAGGCTGCGGTGGCCGGGAGCGGCCACTGGACTCCAGTCTGGGCGACGGAGTGAGACTCCAACTCAAAAAAAAAAAAAGGCTGAGGCAGAAGGGTCACCTGAGCCCAGCAGGTCGATGTTGTAGTGGCCGTAAGTGTTCCACTCCAGCCTGGATGACGGAGTGAGACTCAAAAAAAAGAAAAAGAAAAAAACTCCACTATTTAGAGGAACAGCAAGGGGGCTAGTGGGGCCAGGGTAACATAAGTGAAGAGAAAGTGGGGGACAACAAAGATCAGACGGGCAATAGAGGGTCATGGAGGAATTAAAGTTCATGACAAGGACTATGCATGTGATTGTGAATAAATACAGAAGCCATTAGAGGTTTTGATCAGATAAGTGACAGTATTCGATTTATAATTTAGGTATGAAGTGATTGTGGCTTGCACTTGGGCGGAAGTGTCAGTTTCTGGGTATGTTTTGCAAGCAGAGCCGACAGGGTTTGCATTGCCGACGGAGTGTGAGAGTGAGTCAAGGTTTCTGACCTACCCACTGGTTAAATAAAACTGCCCTTTTCAGAAAACGGGTAGACTGGGAAAGGAGCAGGTTTGGCAGAGATAACCAAAAGTTCAGATGTGGACCTGTTAAGTTTGAAATACTCATGAGATTAGTGGAGAGTTCAAGTCAACATTTAGATTCAGTAGAAAAGCTGGGTTGGCATTAGGCAGTGTTTCAAACCATGGGACTGGAGGCCATCACCAAGGAAGTAAATGAGACTCAGTTGAGCACTGAGCCCTGGGCACTTCAGTGTTCCAAGGTCAACGAAATGAAAAGAAGCCGCCGAAGGAGAGAGAACAAACATCCAGGACCCAGAGGAACCACGTGAAGACTGTCATATCTAACAACTCCATTTCTAAGCATTTACCCTAAAAGAATAAATGAGACAGTACACAGAGATGTATATTTTAGAAAGTTTACTGTGTCGCTTAAGATGGGAGGCTTAGTGGGATGCTGCCAGGGACGGGGCGGGAGGCACATAACATCAATAAGGGTACCAGGGGCCAAGGTGAGAGGATTACCTGAGCCCGCGGGTTCGAGACCCGCCCAGGCAACTTGGCGAGACCTCATCTCTATAATAAACCAAAAACTTAGCCGGGCGTGGTAGCGCGCGCCTGTAGTTCCAGCTACTCGGAAGGCTGAGGCGGGAGGATCGCCGGAGCCCAGCAGGACGAGGCTGCGGTGGCCGGGAGTGGCCACTGCGCTCCAGGCTGGGGGACAGAGTGACTCCGACTCAAAAAAAATAAATAAATAAGCGTACTAGGTCTCATACCAGGGGATGCGAGACCAAAGGGAGGTCCAAACTTCACCTGTATGATGACCACTTATCTACCTAATCCTGAATTATACTCCACATATTCAAAAAAAAAAAAAGAGTGACGGCTTGGAGACAATTTAAATGTCCACCAACTGGGTTCAATTGAAAGAAATTATTGTGAATCCATACAATGAAACGCTATACATCTGGATACATAAATGTAATATGTAGCTATATACATTAATGTGAAAAATACTTGTTAAGTAACACATATTCCAGTTACATAGGTTAATCACATTTTAATAAAATAGATTTATATGCCTAGAAAGAATGAAAGGACATGAATTAAGATGTCAATAATGCTTATGAGCGTTTGGGATTTCGTTTCTTCATATTTACAATAAGCCTATACCACTTTTTTTTTGAGTGGCGTCTCACTCTGTCGCCCAGGCTGGAATGCAGTGGCATGCTACTGGCCACCACAGCCTCCACCTGCTGGGCTCAGGCGATCCTTCTGCCTCAGTCTTCCAAGTAGCTGGAGCCACAGGCATGCGCCACCATGCCTGGCTAATTTTTTGATTTACTGTGGAAATGAGGTCTCACCATGTTGCCCAGGCTGGTCTCGAACTTGTGGACTCAGGCAATCCTCTCGCCTCCAACTCCCAAAGTGCTGGGATTACAGGTGTGAGCCACTGCACACAGCTTACTTTTTTTTGTTTTTTTTTTTTAGAGACAGTATCTCACTCTGTCACTCAGATCATAGTTCACTGCAGCCTTGAATTGGCCTCAAATGATCCTCCAACCTCAGCCTCCCAAAGTGCTGGGATTATAGTCATGAGCTACCACGCCCAGTCACATACTACTTTTATAAATAGAAAAGTGGTTACAATAATAAGAAATAGCAAAATCTTGCAAATAGATTTTTAAAAACAATTGCACAAACACAGAGATAGATGTGACTTTCCGGTAGGAGTTGTGAAAAAGACCTAAATATTTTAACTAACTAGAGTTTAGAATGGCTGAATATTATGAGGTGGCTACTGAAATAGGTTGTCCAGAAAGAGGTTAACATTATACTACTCAGTGCTGTAGGCTATATTTGGAGATACCATGTTTCGTGCAACATTGCTATTCTCTAGACAAGGCTTACTTTCTCAACCAGGATCACATATAGACCTGAAACCATGTTACAAGAGGAAGAAGTAAAAGAGCTCTGAATGCTCCAGGCCAAAGACAAATCACAAGGGAAATCAGACTTCCTGCTTTCAAATATAGGAAGGAGTATCTTGAGGAAATGGGATTAAACTTGATGATAGCATTTCTCCTGGGTCAAAGTCCGGCATTAGATTACCTGGAGTACTTATTAAAATTTGCATCAGGTGTACACGGTGAGAATCTCTGGGAAACAGGCAAAGGATATGCTTTTTTTCCTTCAACAAACAAGTCCCTCCAAGTTATTCTCATGACAAGTAAAGTTTAAGAATCACTACAAACCGGGCTCGGTGGCTCAGCCTGTAATCCCGCGCCTTTGGGAGGCTGAGGTGAGTGGATTGCCTGAGCCCGCGGGTTCGAGACCCGCCTGGGCAGCGAGACCTCATCTCTACAGTAAATCAAAAAATCAACCGGGCGTGGTGGCGCATGCCTGTAATTCCGGCTACTCGGAAGGCTGAGGCGGAAGGATCGCCGGAGCCCAGCAGGTCGAGGCTGCGGTGGCCGGGAGCGGCCACTGTGCTCCAGTCTGGGCGACAGAGTGAGACTCCAACTAAAAAAAAAAAAAAAAAAAGAATCACTACAAATAATTTGAGAGAGTAACCCATCAGAAAGCAGAAATTCCCAAGAGGCAAATTTTTTTTCTCAAATAATAGTTACATTTAATTCTGGGCTTACTATGAGTCAGGCATGGTTCGACCCACCTCATCTATATTAACTCATTCAGCTTTAAGAACCATCCATGAGCCCCATTTTATAGTTAAGAAAATTAAGGCACAGAGATTAATTAACTTGTTCAAGGTCACATAATGGTAGCTATAGAAAAAAATAATTTAGGCCGGGCTTGGTGGCTCAGCCTGTAATCCCAGCACTTTTGGCGGCCGAGGCGAGTGGATTGCCTGAGCGTGAGAGTTCGACACCAACCTGGGCAACTTGGTGAGACCTCATCTTACAATAAATCAAAAATTATACGTGCGCCTGTAGTTCCAGCTATTTAGAAGGCTGAGGCAGGAGGATCGTCTGAGCCCAGCAGGTTAATGCTGGGGTTGCCATGAGTGTGCCACTACCCTCCAACCTGGTTGACAGAGTGAGACTCCAATTAAAAAAAAAAGAAAAAGACAAAAAATCTTTCAGATGGAACAAATCTCCCTGACCTATAAGTTTTGGGATCAAAATCATGTGACTGTTTGGAGAGTCTTAGTGTCTCAACTGGGCATAAAATTGTCACATTAGGCAACAATGCAGATTGCAGAGTAGTGGTTTTCAAACAAGGGTACAAATACTGGGTTATGTGGACGCTTTTTTTTTTTTTTTTAAGAAGGCAGGATTTATTGAGAGGACAGAAAACCTTCTAAAGAGGGAAGGGACCAGAAGGGGTTTCCCTAACACTTTTCAAAGGACCACAAACATGGATACAGCATTAAGGGCATCAATTTCTACATCTTCAACTTTCATGTTCATTATATAGGTTTATATAAGTTATATAAGTCTTATGGCAAATATGAGGCATTGCTCTAATGTGTAGAAATCTAGGAGTGGGTGGTGAACAAAAGGACAACTTAAATTATTGGTTTGGCGAAAGTCTTCCTTTTTTTTTTGAGTTGGAGTCTCACTGTCACCCTTCAGTCTCAGCCTCACCAAATTGCTAAAGGTGGTCTCAAACCCCTGGGTTCAGGTGATCTTTTTGCCTCCACCTTCCAGAGTGCTGGGATTACAGGCATGAGCATTGTGCTCGGCTTGGAAAATATCCTTTAAGGATCAGTTAAACCATCAAATACTTTTATAGGATCTGTTTTCCATTTTATATATATATATATATTTGTCAAAAAGTCAAACGTGGGCCAGGCTCAGTGACTCATGCCTGTAATCCCGGCACTTTGGGAGTCCAAAGCAGGAGCTTGCTTAAGCTTAGGAGTTTGAGACCAGTCTGGGCAACATCGTGGTCTCTACAAAAAAATAAAATAATTAGCCGGGTGTGGTGGCATGTGCCTGTAGTCCCAACTACTTGGGAGGCTGAGGTGAAGAGACTGCCTGAGCCCAGGAGGTCAAAGCTGCAGTGTGCCATGATGGTGCCAATGCTCTCCAGTCTGGGTGACAGAGTGACACCAGGACTCAAAGTAAATTAAAAACAAACCAACAAGCCAGGTTCGGTGGCTCAGCCTGTAATCCCAGTGCTTTGGGAGGCTGAGGTGAGTGGATTGCCTGAGCCCACGGGTTTGAGACCCGCCTGGGAACTTGGCGAGACCTCATCTCTACAATAAATCAAAAAATTAGCCAGGTGTGGTAGTGCGCACCTGTAGTTCCAGCTACTCGGAAGGCTGAGGCGGAAGGATCGCAGGTGCCCAGCAGGTCAAGGCTGCGGTGGCCGGGAGTGGCCACGGCACTCCAGTCTGGGCGACAGAGTGAGACTCCAACTCAAAAAAAAAAAAGAAAAAAAAACCCAGCAGGTCAAGGCTGCGGTGGCCAGGAGTGGCCACTGCACTCCAGTCTAGGCGACACAGTGAGACTCCAACTCAAAAAAAAAAAAAAAAAGTAGCAGGGCATGGTGGTGCGTGTCCGTAGTGTCGGCTACTTGGAAGGTTGAGGAGGAAGGATCACCTGAACCCAGCAGGTCAAGGCTGTGGTGGCTGTGAGTGTCTCACTGCCCTCCAACCTGGGTGACAGAGAGACTCCAACTAAAAAAAAAAAAAAAAAATTAGTATTTGTGTCAGAAAGTACATCTTTTGAAAATATTTAAGGTTATGTGAAAAATGTTAGATGACAAATTACAAATCTGCAGGGGATCCAAAATTTTTCAAAATTACTTAGTGGGGCTGGGCTCAGTGGCTCACACCTATAACCCTAGCGCTTTGGGAGGCTGAGACAGGAGGATTACTTGAGGCCAGGAGTTTGAGACCAGCCATAGCAACACAGTGAGACCTCTCTCTACAAAAAAAAAAAAAAAAAAGACAAAAAGTTGGATGTGGCAGCATAAGCCTAGATACTCAGGAGGCTAAGGTAGGAGGATTGCTTGGGCGCAGGAGTTCCAGGTTGCAGTAAGACACAATTGCAACACTGCACTCCAGTATGGGTAACAGAGCAAAACCCTGTTTCTAAAAACAACAACAAAGTTGCTTTGTGTTTTTTTTTTTTTGAGCTGGAGTCTCACTCTGTCGCCCAGACTGGAGTGCAGTGGCCACTCCCAGTCACCTCAGCCTCGACCTGCTGGGCTCCGGCAATCCTTCCGCCTCAGCCTTCCAAGTAGCCGGAATTACAGGCATGCGTTACCACACCTGGCTGATTTTTTTATTTATTATAGAGATGAGGTCTTTCTGCCCAGGCGGGTCTCGAACCCACGGGCTCAGGCAATCCACTCACCTCAGCCTCCCAAAGCGCGGGATTACAGGCTGAGCCACCGAGCCCGGCAACAAAGTGGCTTTGTGGTAAGAGGTTAGGCAAAGGGGTTCAGAGGTCCCAGATGTGACTGCTATTTAACATTTCTTTCAGCTCTTCTACTCTGAGTTCCATGAATATGGAGCTAAGAAGGGCACTCGGAAACTGTACATTATGGTGGGAAACAAACATGTAAATGCTTGCTTATATAATGAGGTGTTCTAACTAAAAAAACAAAACACAACCCATGTATGCTTTTTTAAAAAATTGACAAATTATATTTGCATGTATTTATGGATTACAAAGGGATGTGGATGTTATGATTTTTGATTACAATGGAATGATTACATTGAGCTAATTAACCTATCCATCACCTCATGTATTTGGCCTATTTTTGTGATGAGAATATGTGAGATTTACTCTTAGCAATATTGAAACGTTCAGTACCGAATTCACTGTGCTGTGTAATACATCTAGAAAAAAATCAGACTGATTTCTCCTATCTTTGATTATCAAGCCATCCACTCTTTTTTTCATTTTCATTTCATTTTTTTATTGCGGAGATGAGGGCTCACCAAGTCGCCTGGGCGGGTCTCGAACTCACAGGCTCAGGCAATCCACCCGCCTTGGCCTCCCAAAGCGCTGGGATTACAGGCCGCGCCACCGAGCCCGGCCTTCCTTCCTTCCTTCCTTCCTTCCAAGAGACGGAGTCCTTTGGAAAACGAGGCAGACGTGGGTGCTGCGGAGCCGTGGGCCTCCCGCTCCCGCCGAGGAACAAGTCGGTCGCGAAGCCGCGCGGCCGCCCGGGCTTTGAGGGACGCCGGTGGCGCCCGAGGTGGCGGGGCGCGGAGTTGGGGTCCCCCTCAGCAGCCGCCCCGGGGCATCTCGGGAGAACGCGGGTGCCGACCGGATCGGAGGCGCCAAGGGAAAGAAGCTCCAAGCGGAAGGACCGCTTCGCCGGCCTACCGAGCCTTTGAGAATCGCCGCAGGGGAAGCTGCTTGGGGGCGGGACGGCGTGACTCGGTCGGTAAGTCCCGCACTTTGGGAAGCCGAGGCCCGCGGATGGTCTACGCTTTCCGGTTCGAGACCAGCCCGGGCAAGTGGGCGAGACCGCGTCTCTACGACAAAGTAAACATCAGCCGGGCTGCTTGGAAGGCTGAGGCGGAAGGATCTCCGGAGCCCAGTCTGGGCGACGAGGTGGGACTCCAGCTCAAAAAACAGAGACAAAAAACAACGCCTTGTGGTGACGGTTCCAAGACATGGCATCGCTTCCAGAGAGAATCCACAAGCCACTCGACTCGCCCAGGCCCTCCGAGGTTGTCGAGCGGACTACTCCATCCTTATTGCGCCGGGGGTTGAGGTTGAAGTCACTACTGCTGATGCTTAAGGCACGTATTTCAATAAACTGGTTACACTTGTAAAAAAGAAAAAAGAAAAAAAAAAGGGGAGATGGGAGTCTATCAGGCTCGGGGGCTCACGCCTGTAATCCCAGCACTTTGGGAGGCAAACACCAGAGGACTGCCTGAGTCTAGGGGTTCGAGACCAGCCTGGGCAACTTGGTGAGCCCTCGTCTCTACAATAAAAAAAAAAAAAAATTAAGCCGGGCTCGGTGGCTCAGCCTGTAATCCCGCGCCTTTGGGAGGCTGAGGTGAGTGGATGGCCTGAGCCCGCGGGTTCGAGACCCGCCTGGGCAGCGAGACCTCATCTCTACAATAAATCAAAAAAATTAGCCGGGCGTGGTAGCGCGCGCCTGTAATTTCGGCTACTCGGAAGGCGGAGGCGGAAGGATCGCCGGAGCCCAGCGGGTCGAGGCTGCGGTGGCCGGGAGCGCCCACTGCACTCCAGTCTGGGCGGCAGAGTGAGACTCCAACGCAAAAAAAAAAAAACAAAAAAAAAACCAATTAGCCAGGTACGGTGGCACACACCTGTTGTTCCAGCTACTTGCAAGGCTGAGGCGGAAGGATCACTGGAGCCCAGCAGGTCAAGGATGCGGTGGCCGTGAGTGTGCCACTGCCCTCCAGTCTGGGCGACAGTGAGACTCCAACTCAAAATAAAAATATGCACTCAATACAAGACTACTTACAAAAATGATTTTGTGGTAGGAAGATGGTTAAACTTTTTATATCTTTAATCTGTTTTATAAAGGTATGAGGATTGGTTGAAGAAAAGCAAAACAAGTGACAGGCAAGGAAGAAAGATGGCAAAGAGGAAGGCTGGAAATGTACAGGATTTATAGATCTCACACAGTGTTTCCTCCCTTTGTGTGTGTGTGTACGTATATGTAATTTTCTTTGAGTTGGACTCTCACTCCGTCGCCCAGGCTGGAGTACAGTGGCAGGCTCAAGGCCACCCCAGCGTCGACCTGCTGGGCTCCCACGCTCCTTCCACCTCAGCCTTCCAAGTAGCAGGAACTACAGGCGCGCACTACCACACCCAGCTATTTTCTTTTTTGTTGTTGTGGAGACGAGATCTCGTTAAGTTGACCAGGCTGGTCTCGAACCCGTGGGCTGAGGCAATCTACTTGCCTCAGCCTCCCTAAATGCTGGGATTACAGGCTGAGCCACCGAGCCCGGCCTCCTCTCTGTATATTTTGGTGGAACTAAGGCAGTAAGGGACTTATTCTTGTCTTTGTTTTGTCAGTTATTAGGTGTTAACGTGAAAAATATGGGAAGCTGTCAGAGCTAAACAGGGATGGCTGTGGGCCTCCAATAGCCTTTCTGCCACTTTTCTATGAATAGACAGAGATACTGTCTCCTCAGCACACTTGACTTCCACATGTTGGAAAACTGTCAGAATACACTGTTAAAAAACTGCCATCCTGTTAGAGTAAACATACAAATCTATGATGGTGTTCTCTTAAGTTCTTTATTGTGTGACCTGGACAAATGAACAAAAGGGCTCTGTCAAGAGTGACATCACTAGAAGTTTATGAATGTCAAAAACCAAGCTCCACCAGACCCTCATCTCCACCTAGAAGCGTTTCCATACTTCTCTGGTCAGCTGGTTCATCTGCTCTTCAGAACATCTAGTTCAAACCTTCTGTAGTGTCCTCAGTCTCACACAATCCTGCCCTCTCCTTGACTCCTTGCAGATGACCTTGCCTCTCATTTCAGGAGAAAAAGCAAAAGTCACTTGGTGGGAACTCCCTCACTTCCTGATCATTACCTGTACACACACGTGTATCCTTTCCTTCTTCCCTATTATCAAAGGTCAATCCTTCCACCTGTGTAAGTTAGCTAAAGGGGTTTCACTTTTCCTCCCACCCTTTCCCCTTCTAGAAAATATAATAGGAACCACTTTAATCTTTCTGTCATAGTATCATTTCCCTCTGCCTCTAGTTTTACTTAACCTCTCTGTGCCTTAGTATTTATTCCCTTCTGAAAAGTAGGGAAAATAATAGAACATACCAGTTGGGCGCGGTGGCTCAAGTCTGTAATCCCAGCACTTTGGGAGGTGGAGGTGAGAGGATTGCCTGAGTTCAGGGCTTTGAGACCAGCCTCAGCAACATAGTGAGAATTCGTCTCTACAATAAATCAAAAAAACAGCTGGGCTCGGTGGCTCAGCCTGTAATCCCGCGCCTTGGGAGGCTGAGGTGAGTGGATTGCCTGAGCCCGCGGGTTCAAGACCCGCCTGGGCAACTTGGCGAGACCTCATCTCTACAGTAAATCAAAAAATGAGCTGGGCATGGTAGCACGTGCCTGTAATTCCGGCTACTCGGAAGGCCGAGGTGGAAGGATTGCGGGAGCCCAGCAGGTCAAGGCTGCGGTGACTGGGAGTGGCCACTGCACTCTACTCTGGGTGACAGAGTGAGACTCCAACTCAAAAAATAAAATAAAATAAAATAAAAAAAATTAGCCAGGCATAGTGGTGGCACATGTCTGTGATTCCAGCTACTTGGAAGGCTGAGGCGGAAAGATAGCCTGAGCCCAGAAGGTCAAGGCTGTGGTGGCCGTGAGCATGCCACTGCACTCCAGCCTGGAAGACAGAGTGAGACTCTGATTCAAAAAAAAAAAAAAAAAAAAAGTTCATGCCACACAAGGTAGTTGCAAGAATTAAATGAGTGCGTACTTGACTCAGGAGTTCAAGTCTGCGGTGAGCTGCGATCTTGCCATTGCACTCCAGCCTGCATGAGAGAGTGAGAACCTGTCTTTAAAAAAAAAATAATAGCCAGGCTCAGTGACTCAGTCTGTAATCCGATGCCTTTGGGAGGCTGAGGTGAGTGGATTGCCTGAGCCCGCAGGTTCGAGACCCACCTGGGCAGTGAGACCTCACTTCTACAATAAATAAAAAAATCAGCTGGGTGTGGTAGTGCATGCCTGTAATTCCGGCTACTTGGAAGGCTGAGGCGGAAGGATCGCCAGAGCCCAGCAGGTCAAGGCTGTGGTAGTCGGGAGCGGCCACTGCACTCCACTCTGGGTGACAGAGTGAGATTCCAACTCAAAAAAAATAAATTAAGAAAATAAAACAGTATCGTAATTTAATACACCTTTTTCCATTCTGAAAATTTGTTTACATTTTCTCAGTGGACTCTGTATTTTCGGTTTCATAATCAGGTGAGACTCCAACTCAAAAATAATAATAATAATAATAATAATAATAATAATAATAATAAACCGGGCGTGGTGGCTCACTCCTGTAATCCCAGCACTTTGGGAGGCAGAGGTGAGAGGACTGTCTGAGCCCACCAGGTTGAGGCTCAGGTAGCCATGAGCGTGCCACTGCACTCCAGCCTGGGCAAG
>NW_007245933.1:97908-107855 GCF_000164805.1 Carlito syrichta
TCGAACCCGCGGGCTCAGGCAATCCACTCACCTCAGCCTCCCAAAGGCGCAGGATTACAGGCTGAGCCACCAAGCCCGGCTCTGTTTTCATATTTTCTACTAGTGTTTACACTTATTACTTTTCTTCCCCACTTTCTTTTTAGAGCCCAAAGGCTTAAAACAGTTTTCTAGTCTAATAGTTTCTACTATAAAGTCCACCATTCTTCTGTAATGGGCTTCAGTATCCTTCTCCCATGAGCTCCATGGTGCTAAATCTAATGAATATTGTAGATCTCATTTTATTTTATTTTATTTATTTATTTTTGAGTTGGAGTCTCACTCTGTCGCCCAGACTGGAGTGCAGCGGCCACTCCCGGCCACCGCAGCCTCGACCTGCTGGGCTCTGGCGATCCTTCCGCCTCAGCCTTCCAAGTAGCTGGAATTACAGGCATGCACTACCATGCCTGGCTAATTTTTTTTGATTTATTGTAGAGATGAGGTCTCGCTGCCCAGGTGGGTTTTGAATCTGCGGGCTCAAGCAATCCACTCACCTCAGCCTCCCAAAGGGCCGGGATTACAGGCTGAGCCACCGAGCCCGGCATTGTAGATTTCATTTTAGGTGACTTCTCAGTAGCATGTAATGAAACTGTCATTTTAATCCTTTTTAAGTTCTTTCCCCTTGGTTTAAATGGCACCAAAATCCATCCCCCCAACCACCTCTATTCTTGGTCCTTTTTTCTTCACTCTATTCACTCTTCCTGTATGATCTTACAGCTTCCTTGACGACTTTTGGCAGATACTGTAAACAAATTCTAATAACCACTGACTGCCACCTTCCCTTTCCTTCTTTTACATAGAGTATGGAAAGCAAAATACTGGATTTTCAAGTTTTCCTTGAGTGGCCATGTGATAGCATTTGGGCAAATAAAACTTAAAGCAAAGTTAGCTAAAAGGTTTTCGCTTTTACTTTCCTTATAAGAGGGGCAGTTGAGACTGGCCTTTTCCTGTTCATGCCTGGAACTTTTTTTTTTTGAGTTGGAGTCTCACTCTGTTACCCAGGCTGGAGTGCAGTGGCACGCTCCCGGCCACCGCAGCCTCGACCTGCTGGTTTCAGGTGATCCTTACGCCTCAGCCTTCCAAGTAGCTGGAACTACAGGCACAAGCCACCATGCCCAGCTAATGTTTAAATTTATTATAGGAATGAGGTCTCACCAAGTTGTCTGGGCTGTTCTTGAACCCGTGAGCTCAGGAAATCATCTCACCTCGGCCTCCCAACGTGCTGGGATTATAGGAGTGAGTCACTGTACCCAGTCTGAAACTTTTTTGAGTCTCATTCTGCCACCCAGGCTAGAGTACTATGGTACAATCGTGGCTACCACAGCCTAGATCTGCTGGGCTGAGGTGATCCTTCTGCCTCAGCCTCCCAAGTATAATAGCTGGGACAGCAGATGTGTGCCACTACGCCTGGCTAATTTTTTTTTTTAATTTATTGTAGAGTGAGGTCTTGCCATGTTACTCAGGTTAGTCTCAAAGTCCAGGTCTCAAGCATTCCTCTCACCTTGGTCTCCCAAAGTGCTGGGAATACAGGTGTAAGTCACCATGCCAGGCCTTTTTTTTTTTTTTTTTTTTGAGTTAGGATCTCTGTTGCCCAGGCTAGAGTGCAGTGACACAATCACAGCTCACTTCAGCCTCAAACTACTGGGCTCAAGTGATCTTTCCACCTTGCCTGCTGTGTAGCTGGAACTACAGACGTGTGTCACCACACCAGTTAATTTTTTAAATTTTGTTGTAGAAATGAAGTCTTGCTGTATTGCCTTAGGCTGGGATGCCTGAACTTCTAAGTAATGCTACAGGCGCAGCATATCTTTTCCCTGAAAAGCAAAGAGCAAGCACAGTAAAGACTGTTTTCATAGTTACCTTTCCAGTACAGACCTTCCCTTTCTGCTTTAAATTCAAACAACTCCTTTTGTAATTTCACAGGCACCTCAATTTGAACACTTTCAAAATAATATTTTTCATTTTGACCCCATTTCCTTTTGGTCCTAAGTGACTTCTATCTTAATGAATAGCACTAGTTTATGGGCACTTAGCGAATGGCTCATTTATCCGCTTGTGCAAATCACAAATCTGGAGACAGCCCTGAGACTGTTTTTCTCTTTCCCCATGCCCACCAACCAAGTCTTGTTCTTTTCTCCTCTACCTCACCCCTAGGATTGATTAGTTTTTCCATTTATTTCTTATTACTATTACCCCAGTCCAAGCTATCAACAACTTTCTGGATTAATATTACTAGCCCTCAGTTGCCCCTACCTCCAATCCTGTAGCTACAGATTAGTCAAAATATTTTAAAATACTAACCAAGCCGGGCTTGGTGGCTCAACCTGTAATCCCAGCACTTTGGGAGGCTGAGGTGAGAGAATTGCCTGAGCCTGAGGGTTCGAGACCCACCTGGGCACTTGGCGAGATCTCGTCTCTACAATAAATCAAAAATTAGCCGGGCGTGGTGGCGCGCGCCTGTAGTTCCAGCTACTCGGAAGGCTGAGGCGGAAGGATCGCCGGAGGCCAGCAGGTCAAGGCTGTGGTGGCCGGGAGCGGCCACTGCACTCCAGTCTGGGCGACGGAGTGAGACTCCAACTCAAAAAAAAAAATAAAAAAAAAAATAAATAAAATACTAACCTGATTTTGTTGCTTCCACACTTAAAAGCTTTTCATTGTTTACAGGATATAGGGCAAAATCTTCGTGAGATTTATGTGCTCTGCAAAGTCTGGCTCCAGACTTCTGTCAACCATATTCTAGTCATACTAGCTTTATATCTCTTCCTAGAAACAGCCAAGTTATTTTCTGTCTCAGGATTTTGCATATGCTGTTCCCGATTTCTGCAAGCTACTTGTATTCATTTTCTATTGCTGTTTTAACAAATTACCATAAATTTAGTGGCTTAAAACAACCCACTTACTTTATAGTTCTGTAAGCCAGGAGTCTAACATGGTTTTCACTGGGCTAAACTCAAGGTGTCAGCGGTGCTGTGTTCCTTCCTGGAGGCTGAAGGAGAGAATGTTTCCTTGTCTTTTCCAGCTTCTGGAAGCGACTCACATTTCTTGGCTCTTAGCCCCCTTCCTCCACCTTCAAAGCCAGCAACACTGCATCCTTTTGACCATTCCAGGGTAGTTGTACCGCTCCTGAGCACAGCTGGAAAAGGTTCTCTGCTTTTAAGGCTCCATGCTATTAGCTGAGCCTACCTGAATAATCCAGGATACTCTCCCCATTCCAAGATCCTTAACTTAATTATATCAGCAAAGACCCTTTGCTGTGTGAAGTATTACATTCACAGATTCTGGGGATTAGGATACGGACATTTGGTGGGAAGGGGGTTTTGTTTTGTTTACCACACTACATGAATGACTACATTGGACTACAAAAACCCAATATTGGCTGTAATTTTGTGAGATAGCCAAAAGCCTTGCATAGCAACAAGCAGGCAGTTGCTAGCACTGATCAGTTGCTCAATTTTGTCACCAGGCACCCAGGACTTTTTTTTCCATTCTGCCATCCTCAATGCCTTGGCTTTTGCTACTATAGATTTCACACCTGTACTTGAGGCAGATAGAAGAGGGAAAGGGGTAACCCAGATACCCTCAGTGATCGGCCCGTATGCTCTAGTTTTTATCACTTCAGTGTGTAGAAGCCAGACTTCCAACTGCTAGTACCTGAATCTCTATGCCTGCCTGAGCGAAGAGAAGCCTGCTTTGCTGCCTCAACCTCTCCCCCTAGCAACAATCAACGATTAAAGAGAGTTGATATACATACCCAGTTTTCTTGTTCCATAGGTGGGATTTTTAGGCACATGTTTTATATGGTATGTAGCTTTCAAGTTACACTCGGGTAAAGGACATAAGAACAAATCCTTTAGTGTGCACCTCCTTCCTTCTTTTCCCATCTCAGGTCTCCACTATCCTGTTTCTTGGAATGACATCAAAATAAACTACTTTCACTTGTAACCTTGTTTTATCATTTGCTTGCAGGGAATCCGAACTGAGACAAGCTATTGTCACCTTTCTTCTCTTCCTGTCTTTAAAGCACGTGATGATGGTGTTGTAATGGCTATCTTGCAACTAGGAGGTAACAAGCCAATGTGCTAAGGAGGGCTGAGCGAAAAGAAAAATGGGGATCCATATCCTTTAACCACAGACACCACCTCTGGACTGTTTTCTGTTTGTTACATAAGAAAAATAAACCCTATTTGTTTAAGCCATTCTTGTTTCTTGTTTTACTTGTAGTCCAATGTGTCCCTGATACAAATAATTATAAACTATAGTAAGAGAAGGAAATAAAGGAAATAAAAGAGTACTTTGATAGACGGTTAGAGGGGAGTTATATTTTGAAATGATGTTATGATGTTTAAGTTGAAACCTTGAGGAGAGGCTAGCCATTTAAAAAATTAGAGACCAGCCGGGCTCGATGGCTCAGCCTGTAATCCTGTGCCTTTGGGAGACTGAGGTGAGTGGACTGCCTGAGCCCGCGGGTTCGAGACCCGCCTGGGCAGCGAGACCTCATCTCTACAATAAATCAAAAATCAGCCAGGCATGGTAGCACGCGCCTGTAATTCCGGCTACTCGGAAGGCTGAGGTGGAAGGATCGCCAGAGCCCAGTGGGTCGAGGCTGTGGTGGCCGGGAGTGGCCACTGCACTCCAGTCTGGGCGACAGAGTGAAACTCCAACTCAAAAAAAAAATCACAGACCATGTTCTAGGAAGGAAACAGTATACACCAGTGGTCCCCAACCTTTTTGGCATCAGGGACTGGCTTCGTAGAAGACAATTTTTTTTTTTTTTTGAGTCGCAGTCTCACTCGGTTGCCCAGACTGGAGTGCAGTGGCCACTCCCGGCCACCTCAGCCTCACCTGCTGGGCTCCGGCGATCCTTCCGAAATTACAGGCATGCGCTACCACGCCCGGCTGATTTTTAAAAAAAATTTATTGTAGAGATGAGGTCTCGCTGCCCAGGCGGGTCTTGAACCCGCGGGCTCAGGCAATCCACTCACCTCAGCCTCCCAAAGGCGCGGGATTACAGGCTGAGTCAATGAGCCCAGTTGGAAGACAATTTTTAAATGGAACACGATGGGGGCAGGGGGAGGGATGGTTTGGGGATGATTCAATTGCATTATATTTATTGTGCATTTTATTTCTATAATTATTACATAATATATACTAAAATAATTACACAACTCATCAGGATGCAGAATCAGTGGGTGTCCCGAGCTTGTTTTCCTGCAACTAGATGGTCCCACCTGGGGGTTATGGGAGACAGTGACATTCAAGGCGTATTGCTTATGTTTGGTATGTTCTGTCATCTTGTTTTGGTTGCTGTCACTGCAGAAAACCTTTCACAAAGATAGGATGTTGGAAATGAAAGCAGGCATTTTTTTTTTTTTTGAGTTGGAGTCTCACTCTGTTGCCCAGACTGGAGTGCAGTAGCCACTCCTGGCCACCGCAGCCTCGACCTGCTGGGCTCTGGCGATTCTTCCACCTCAGCCTTCCAAGTAGCTGGAACTACAGGCGCGCGCTACCACGCCCGGCTAGTTTTTGATTTATTGTAGAGACGAGGTCTCGCCAAGTTGCCTGGGTGGGTCTCGAACCCGTGGGCTCAGGCAATCCACTTGCCTCAGCCTCCCAAAGTGCTGGAATTACAGGCTGAGTCACTGAGCCCGGCCGGAAGCAGGCTTCTCAGTGCTGATCTGACAGGAAGGCCGAGCTCAGGCAGTAATGTGATGGGGAACGGTTGTAAGTACAGATGAAGCTTCCCTTGTTTGCCCACCACTCACCTGCTGTGTGACCCGGTTCCTAACAGGCCATGGATCACTACTGCTCTATGTCCCAGGGGTTGGAGACCCCTGGTATATGCCAAGACCTACAGCAGTAAAGGTTTTTATGTTAGAAAGCAGACTAGTGCAGCTAGAAAGTAACAAGAATGACATTACAAAGTAGAAAGATAAGTTGGAGAAGGCCTAAGCAAGGGGCTTATCCTAAATGCAACAGGACATTATTGAAGGGTTTTAAGCAGGTAAGTGATATAATCCAATTTATGTTTAAAAATAACTAGTCTAGGCTGGGCTCTGTGGCTCAGCCTGTAATGCCAGCAATTTGGGAGGTCAAGACGAGAGGATTGCGTGAGCCCAAGGGTCCGAGACCCGCCCGGGCAACTTGGCGAGACCTCATTTCTTCAATAAATAAAAAATTAGCCGGGCATGGTAGCGTGCGCCTGTAGCTCCGGCTCTTTGGAAGGCTGAGGTGGAAAGATTGCCAGAGCCCAGTGGGTCGAGGCTGCGGTGACTGGGAGTGTGCCACTGTCCTCCAGCCTGGGTGAAAGAGTGAGACTCTAACAAAAAACAAACAAACAAAAATAACTAGTCTAAGCTGGACTCAGTGGCTCAGCCTGTAATCCTGCGCCTTTGGGAGGCTGAGGTGAGTGGATTGCCTGAGCCCGTGGGTTCGAGACCTGCCTGGGCAGCGAGACCTCATCTCTTACAATAAATCAAAAGATCAGCTGGGCGTGGTAGCGCATGCCCGTAATTCTGGCTACTCGCAAGGCTGAGGCGGAAGGATCACCGGAGCCCAGCAGGTTGAGGCTGCGGTGGCCGGGAGCGGCCACTGCACTCCAGTCTGGGTGACAGAGTGAGACTCCAACTCAAAAAAAAAAAAACAACAAAAAAACTAGTCTAGCAATTTAAGAACTAAACAGTGATTCGCTGAGCTTATGTACAAAGCACTGGGCTGGGTGCTGTGGAAAGAATACAATATACTTGCTTTTCAATAATGGCTATGAGTTGCACAAAATAGTACCTGGAGTTTGGGTATGAGGGATAAGAGTAAATTCCAAGGTAACTCTGGTCTTTAGTCCCAAACTCCAGAGGCAATAAAAATGGTAAAGTTTAAAATCCTATGTTCAAGCCGGGTGCAGTGGCTTAGCTGGGGATGGTGGCACATTTCTATAGTTTCAGATGCTTGGAAGACTGAGGCGGAAGGATTGTCAGAGCCCAGCAGGTCGATGGTGGGGTGGCCGTGAGCGTGCCACTGCACTCCAGCCTGGGCAACAGAGTGAGACTCTGGCTCAAAAACATCCTATGTTCAATAATAGCATCCAGAATGCTAAGAAGGGCAAATAATTTCCAAGGAAATATTAAATTTCCAAAGTTATGTGTGGTTGGTTTTTCAGACAAGCACTTAGGAATATACTATAAACTGGAGAATTAGAAATTTCACATAGTAGATTGCATTTATTTTCAAAGTATAATCCTACCACTAGATGGTGACATGTAAACAAAATACTGAAAGCAGTCAACCTTATCAATCTTCAAGCTATCAAAGCTAGTATGGTTATTGCTGATTACTGGAAAATTTACATTTATAAAAATAATTCAGGGATATTTTACAGGAGATTCTATTTCATTATTCTTTTAGATTGCATACCTTTTTTTTTGATTTGTAGTCTCACTCTGTCACCCAGGCTGGAGAGCAGTGGCATGCTACCAGCCACCACAGCCTCGAATGCTGGGGTCAGGCAAGCCTTCCGCCTCAGTCTTCCAAGCAGCTGGAACTACAGGCATGTGCCACCATCCCAGGCTAATTTTTTGATTTATTGTAGAGATGAGGTCCTGGTAAGTTTCCCAGGCTGGTTTCAAACCCATGAGCTCAGGAATCCTCTCATCTTGGCCTCCCAAAGTGCTGGGATTATTAGCATGAGCCACCGTGCTGGGCCTAGAATGCATAGCTTTCAAGAACATTAAAAGGAGCCAGGCTCAGTGGCTCAGCCTGTAATCCCATGCCTTTGGGAGGCAGAGGTGAGTGGATTGCCTGAGCCTGCGGGTTTGAGACCTGCCTGGGCAACTTGGTGAGACCTCATCTCTACAGTAAATGAAAAATTAGCCGGGCCTGGTAGCGCGCACCTGTAACTCCAGCTACTTGGAAGGCTGAAGCAGAAGGATCGCCGGAGCCCAGCAGGTCGAGGCTGCGGTGGCCGGGAGCAGCCACTGCATTCCAGTCTGGGCGACAAAGTGAGACTCCAACTAAAAAAAAAAACAAAAAACAATAAAAGGTTCCTGTTGATACACATACCAAGTCAGCACAGAAGACTAAAAGTCTTCAGAATCAGGAGGTAGTGAAACATTTTTACTGGTTTCTGTGTCTTGTCTGTTGAGGTAGATAAGGGATTGGTAAACTGCTGCCCATAGGTCATATCTGGTCTGCTACATGTTTTGTGTGACTTGTGGGCTAAGAATGGTTTTAACATTTTAAATAGTTGAAAAACAACAAAAAGAAAAATATTTTGTGACACATGGAAATTTTGCAAATTTCAGTGTGTATGCATAAAATTTCACTGGAACACAGCCAGTTATTCCCTTTTGTATTATCTATGTAACAGAGTAGTTGTGGTAAGAAACCCATATTGTTTAAAGCTTAAAACCTTAACTATATGCCCTTTATAGAAGTTTGTTGATCCCTGATGAAGATGATTAAAGAACAATGATCTTTTATGACAATAATTCTCTAGATTCTCAAAGCATCTTAAACCAAGCATCACATCACATAAGTTTTTAAATAAAAAAAACTAGGAAACAAGGAATTGTTGAAAAGGTTTTTTTTTTTACATATCAGAGTGTCTTTCATACATCCTAGTACTCCATATTTATAGTGGCAGTCGTTCTTGACAGACTTATAAGCATAGCTGACAGATATCTACAAATAATTATTAAAAGAACATCTGTATCAGGAATGCGTCTGGCTACAAATAATTGAAATCTAAGAGTGACTTACATAAAAGGGATTTATTTTTCTCATATAAGCAGTCTGGGGATACATCGCGGACTCACACTTTATTATTGTTTTATCAATTTCAAGGTTAGCTTTTATCCCATTTGAGGTTTCATTGTAAAAACAAATTACACAATGAATGTTTCTGTATTAGTTTGTGTTTCTGAATTACCTTGTGTATCAAGACCATGTTCCACGCAGAAAGGGCTAAAGGGTTCGTCAGTTAAATTTGTCCTTTATTTTATCAAAAAGGGGAAAATTTTCCCAAAAGACCCACCCTGCAGATTTTGGCTTACATTTCACCGGAAAGAGCTCGACAATATGGCCAGCCCTAGAGAAATCAGGAGATTATTGACTGTTGGTTTTAAACAAATCACAGATACTGCATGGGACATTTCTTCTTGAAATCAAAATCTGTCCACTACCACCTGAAGAAGAGTGGGTCCTGTGGTCAGGGAAGAAAAGGGGTGGGTGTGAACGAAGGTTGGATGGACAACGTCTCCCTCAGGATCCAAAGTCAAGTCTGCAAGAACCCAGGTCTGGGGGAAAGACAAGGAAGGGAGGATGATGGCAGAATAGCTCTACAGTCCTGTTCGTGTAAAACCACCTAAAACAGGTGGGCGGAATCTCTCCAGCATCGGCTTCAGGCGGCAGCAAGGCTCAGCATGCGGGACATGGTGGTCCAGGCACGGAGAGACGGGTCGGACATGACCCCGACAAAACCTACTACGAGAATGCCTCCGGGGCCTCCACCTGGTTACAGCTGCGAGTCTACACGCTCTCATTCCGACCTTGCAGTCGGACCTCCAGGTAAACGTGCTGGGCACAGAAATCAGTGAAGAAGTTTCCCCCAACGCTAACGAGCTGTCCACACCCAACTCCAGCCGACCGTCCCCCTTCCTTCGCCTGGTCTTCATTCCACGTTCCTCATCTTACTACCCGTGCTGTTTGCTTTCTGCCGAGAAGCATCACCTGCTGCTTCAGGTGAAGCGCTGGGCACATCGGGAGGGGCCCCCTCGCGTAAGAACGAGGAGATGCCGTGTGAACACTCCACCCGCCATTTCTAGTCACATCAAGGTGTCTCACGCCTCGAGGACCAAGAGCCTCGCAGAACTGCCGGGAAGCGATAACCACGGATGCAGGTTGAGCGGGGCCCCGGGCCG
>NW_007245933.1:108696-109090 GCF_000164805.1 Carlito syrichta
CGCTCGGGGCCTCCGCCATCTTCTCCGACTCACCCGGGCTCCCCCCGCGGCCGCGCGGGCTTCGCGTTTCCCTTCCGGCCGCTGACAGAGATCCGGGCTGGGCGGGGTGGGCGAGCGCGCGGAGGGGGTGGACCGAGGGCGGGGAGGCCGGACGGAAGAGGAAAGGGAGGGCGGCGAGCCGGCCGCGGCGGGGTGTGGAGCGTGCGGCGTGTGTGCGGAGGGAGAGGCGGAGGGCGGGAGGCGAAGCGAGGCAGGGAGGCGGGGGAATGAGCGCGAGGCGCCTCTCGTCGGCTCCTTCGCCCGGGCGGAAAGAGCCGAGCGCAGCCCGAGCGCGCTATTAAAATGGCGGCGGCGTCGGCGGTGGCCGCGGCGTCTGGTCGGTGAAGTGACTCTG
>NW_007245933.1:109110-110897 GCF_000164805.1 Carlito syrichta
GGCCCGGCCGGGCCTGGGCGCTCGCGGAAAGTTTCCTCATTACAGGTGTCAATTAACGAAGGCTCTGAAGAGCCCCTCGCCCCCCTCGCCCCCGCGCCGGGCCGGGAAGGTGAGCGAGGTGGAGCCGGAGGACCCGGCTCCCTCCGCAGTCCTCGCCCTCCGGCCGCCCTCTTTCACTGCCAGCGCGCTGCCGAGGCCTCTCCTACCTGCTCATTTTCATTACACTCCCCGGGAGCCGGGTGGTGGTTTTTCCCTCCCTTGGGCGTGTGTGGGTGTGCGGAACCCTCTGCCCGTCCTTAAATAGCTGAAAATGAGCCGTGATAGTGGGGATGGGAGCCTTCCTACCTATTTTTAAAATAAAGGCGTGAGTGATGCTTTTTTCCTTAGTGTACCGCTCGTCGTTTTGATGGTGAATTCTGGTAAGGAGAGCCCTGCACTACAGACACCATCCCGGGATAGTCATGGCTTATCTCCTGGGATGAAAGGCCTTTCACCTTATACTTTTTATTATTCCAGAGGGTACTCTGGTCTTTTCTGGACCTTCTTGGGGTTTATTCCCGACCCTTGCAAGATGGTATTTCAACTTAAAGAAAAATGAGAAAGATTCCAACTCAGCTGCTTTTGGGCCCAAAGGCCTAGTTGGAAGAGGTGAATTAGATGGAAAGATCAATTCACAAAAACTTGATTGTTGAGGAAATGCTCATTTGTGAACAGTTTATGTGGGTTTTTAATTTGTATTCTGTGTGGTATATTTCGACAGACTTCTCAACCGCCTATTTTCTAATACACTTCACTAAAACAATTGACTTATAAAATGTACCGCGTCCTGTTTGTGTTTGCATTTTAACTTAATGTGTTTGATTTCACTCTCATGACCAAAGGCAGTAGTCACAGTTGAAGGATTCTAATTTACTTTCAACCCTGTACTTCCTGACAGGTGGAAGTAGTAGACTTTTGCACACAATCCACCTATGCGTTCCCTCCTACATTTTCTTAGTGTGTTTTGAACTTCTTTTATTTCTGGTGCAGGTGGTTTGTGATATGATAAACTTAAATCTTCAGTACTTATTTCTCTAAACAGTATTTTGTAATTCAGATGTAAATTGTGTGATTATGACTTGTGTGATTATGAATAGCTTTGTTATCGATATAAGAAAAAAGTACTTAATGTTTGTTGATTTTTAAATATTTTAAACTTAACCAGGAAAATTAATTTTAAGCATAGTCTCTGAAGAAAGTAAAATTTGTTAATCTTATCTTTTGAAAAGAGATGGCATCTTGATCATAATGAAAGGTCTTATTGGAGATTATCTGGGGAGCCCCTAGGACTTTGGTTAGAAGTACTCAAAAATGCAGAGGATTTATAGGGAGTTAGAAATGTGAATAATTTAGCTTTTATTACTTTTAAGTAAATACAGTTAGTTCAGCCAGGTTCACAAAATCTAGCCATGCAGACTCTCCAAGAAACTTGTTTAAATGAAAAAATATGGATTTTCTATTTGTGTATAAGCCAGTGATTTCTAAAAATACTTAGTTTTTTAATATCTCCTTTAAGGCGCAGTTTAAAAATTTGCCTCTTAAACAATAACCTCACAGTGATGCTTCCTTTTTTTAAAAAAAAATTACTTCAGCAATTTTATATGTAGTTCATACCACTCTATTACAAGTTGCTTTTGTTTTCTGTAATTTTCATTTTTCCTTTGTGTAGTTCCTGTATCCCAAACTTAAAACTCTTTTTTTTTTTTGAGTTGGAGTCTCACTCTGTCGCCCAGACTGGAGTGCAGTGG
>NW_007245933.1:111053-112977 GCF_000164805.1 Carlito syrichta
ACAGGCATGCGCTACCACGCCCGGCTGATTTTTTGATTTATTGTAGAGATGAGGTCTCGCTGCCCATGCGGGTCTCGAACCTGCGGGCTCAGGCGATCCACTTACCTCAGCCTCCCAAAGACACGGGATTACAGGTTGGGCCACCGAGCCCGGCTATCTTAAAACTCTTAAGTCCTCTGAGAACAGAGGGTGTTACTATGTCTCACCTCAGTAATGTTTATCTATGGCTATGATGGATGGAGCATGATAATGAGCATGATGGTTGGAGCTTGATAAAACTTGTTGAATCAAAGTATATTATATATGTTTCTTGTGATCCCACTTGTAGTAATTATCTATTGTCTGCCCTTCCCTCCCATAGATTGTACAAAGATGAGCATCAATTCAACCTTGATTTAGAAAAGCAGAGTTAAACCTCCAAAGTGTGCTCAGAATTCATCTTTCAATACAATTCCCCATAGCAGTTTAACCAACCAAGAGAATAAATAAAATTATGTATATTTTTGGATGGTGTGTTTCAAGTAGATGCTGAAAAACAATTATTTAAAAAAAAAAAAGCCTTTCTTGGCCAGGCATGCTGGCTCATGCCCATAATTCTAGCACTTCTGGAAGCTGAAGCAAGAGGATCACTTGAACCCTGAAGTTTGAGACCATTCTGGGCAACATAGCAAGACCCTGTCTCTATAAAAAAGCAAAAAACAGCTGGGTTTGGGGTGCGTGCCTGTGGTTCCAGCTACTTGGAAGCCTGAGGTGAAAGGATCATCTGAGCCCAGCCGGTCGAGGCTGCGATGGCCATGAGTGTGCTACTGCACTCCAGCCTGAGCAACAGTGTATGTAACTCCTACTCAAAAAAAACAACCCCAAAAGAGGATTTTATATGGAATATTTATTTTAAAACTGGCCTACTGTAATGCAATTAACAAAATAAAAATTGGTAGGCTGGGTGTGGTGGCTCACGTCTATAATCACGAACACTTTGGGAGGCCGAGGTGAGAGAATTGCCTGAGCCCATGGGTTCGAGACCAGCCCGGGCACCTTGGTGAGACCTCATCTCTACAATAAATTAAAAAAATTAACCGGGCATGGTGGTGTATGCCTGTAGTTCCAGCTACTTGGAAGGCTGAGGCAGAAGGATCACCTGAGCCCAGTAGGTCGAGGCTACGGTGGCCATGAGCGTGCCACTGCACTCCATCCTGGGCTACAGAGTGAGACTCCAACTCAAAAAAAAAATTGGTAGCAAAAGATTATAAACAGCTTCCTTTTATCATAAGTTTTGGGTGAGAGTATTAATATTGCCAGTCATGGCCAGTTATGGTGGCTCATGCCTATAATTCTGGCACTTTGGGAGGCAGAGGTGAGAGAATTCCCTGAGCTCATGAGTTCAAGCCTAGCCTGGGCAACTTGGCGAGATCTCATCTCTATAATAAATCAAAAAATTAGCCGGGAATGGTGGCATGTGCCAGTAGTTTCGGCTACTTGAAAAACTGAGGCGGAAGGATCACCTGAACCCAGCAGGTTGAGGCTGCAGTGGCCGTGAACAGCGTGCCGCTGCTCTCCAGCCTGGGCTCCAGAGTGAGACTCTGACTCAAAAAAAAAAAAAATTTATTTATTTATTTATTTATTGCCAGTCATGCTTCTAGTCCTGAGACTCTGAAGTTGTAAGCTCTCACCATGGAAACATGCTCAGGTATACAGACATAGTCGCCTACAGGTGAAGGGCCCATTGAAGTCTGTCCATGGAAATAGGCTGAGGATTCTATAATAAGGAAACTCACCGTCTACTCTTATCTTTTCATTTTTATTTATTTTATTTATTTTTATTTTTTGAGTTGGAGTCTCACGCTGTCACCCAGACTGGAGTGCCGTGGCTGCTCCCGGCCACCGCAGCCTCGACCTTCTGGGCTCTGGCGATCCTTCCGCCTCA
>NW_007245933.1:113272-130930 GCF_000164805.1 Carlito syrichta
CCACTCACCTCAGCCTCCCAAAGGCACGGGATTACAGGCTGAGCCACCGAGCCCAGGTAGGACAAATTTTAAATTTATATTTCTATGCTTGTTCCATTGAGTTTGTGTTATAGCTGTTATATAGTTTTTTCTGTAAAGAGTTTGCTAAGTCCAGAGCATTTTTGAATGTTGATGAGAAGTTGGAGGCCTAAAGTTATGCTTTGGGCACTTGCCATAGCAAGCTCACTAGTAAATTGGGGTCATTATTTACCTTAGTAAGGTAAATTTCTCTGAGAGCAGAGTGAAAATGACTTTAAATGTGTGTCAATCTTGTATGTTGTAGATTTTATTTGATGTGTTTGTTTAGTGGGTTATAGTTTATCATATAGTGGGTTATGGTTTACCAAATTATCTAAAATAAAAAATTCATTTGAGATAGGCAGGAGCAAGGTATTGGTATTGCATTTCTTTTTTTTTTTTTTTTTTGAGTTGGAGTCTCACTCTGTCGCCCAGACGGGAGTGCAGTGGCCGCTCCCGGCCACCGCAGCCTCGACCTGCTGGGCTCCAGCGATCCTTCCGCCTCAGCTTTCCGAGTAGCTGGAACTACAGGCGCGTGCTACCACACCCGGCTGATTTTTTGATTTATTGTAGAGATGAGGTCTCACCAGATTGCCCAGGCGGGTCTCGAACCCGCGGGCTCAGGCAATCCACTCAACTCAGCCACCCGAGGCGCGGGATTACAGGCTGAGCCACCCAGCCGGCTAGTATTGCATTTCTAAAGGTAAAGAAATTGAACTTCTGAAAGGATATGTAGATTGCCAAAGATCACCTGTCACCTTCTTGGTCAAATCTAAGCCAGAACTCAGCTACTCTGTCTGTATTTGCAAAATAATTTTGGTGTGGTTTATTTATTTATTTTTAACTTTAAAATTTTTTAATTTTACAATAGTGTGGTACAATTCTGGGTTAGGTATACACATATTCATTGTGCAGGTACCCTTGTTGATGAGGTGGTGTGGTTTATTTTTAAAGCAGAATACTTTATTGAGCAGTTTCTGTTGGGTACTTTTCTGACCACTTTTTTTTTTTTTTTTTGAGTTGGAGTCTCACTCTGTCGCCCAGACTGGAGTGCAGTGGCTGCTCCCGGCCACTGCAGCCTCGCCTGCTGGGCTCCGGCGATCCTTCTGCCTCAGCCTTCCAAGAAGCTGGAACTACAGGCGTGCGCTACCAGGCCCAGCTGATTTTTTTTTTTTAATTTATTGTAGAGATGAGGTCTTGCCAAGTTGCCCCGGGCAGGTCTTGAACCCTTGGGCTCAGGCAGTCCACTCACCTCAGCCTCCCAAAGTGCTGGGATTACAGGCTGAGCCACCGAGCCCGGCTTCTGACCACTTTAATGCTTCTTAGCTGATCACTTGTTTGAAGTATTCTAACACCCTTTTCAGATGAAAGAACCAAGGTTTAGAGAGTATATGACTATGTTTGGTGGAGCCAGAATTTGAACAGGACTTAATCCCAGATCAGGCTAAAAACTCACACTGTATGTTATATAAGTTTTTTGATCTATTAGGATGGAAGATGTTATCATGAGTACACTGTTCAGATTATTAACAGTAATAAGTTAACCATGTTTTATGTTTCTTCAAAAATTCGGACATAATTCCATGGTAGTTGTAGGAATTCAAAAGCAGTGGTAAATGTAGCCAAATGAGAATCTTTTTTTAATATTGTTACTCTGCAATGAACTCTTTATAAATTGCACATTTCTAGGGTTCTTTGGATACTACAAGTATATATATCATTAATAACATAACGTTTTTGAAGACATTTAGTCTAAAACTTGGATTGATTCTTAAAATTGGGAAATTTGATTTCATTGCAATACACAAGTCCCAAATTGTGGATTTTTACTTGGTAAATTAATCTTGCTAAGTATATAATCTCTTAAGCCAATTAATATTTGAAATACTGGCTTTCAAAGATAGTATTATTCACAATTTCAATCTAAAAGTTTTTATAAAGTAAGTTATAAAACATAAAGCACTACAAACAAGTGCAGTAGATTATTGACTTGTAGGCTGTTTACCTTGTCTCTGTTATACCTATTGATTAATAATGACACTATTTAAATATATGTACTTCATAGGTATTTCATCAAAAAATCTTTTTTGAATTATTATTATTATTATTATTTTTGTTTTGTTTTGTTTTGTTTGAGTTGGGGTCTCACTCTGTCACCCAGACTGGAGTGCAGTAGCCGCTCCCGGCCACTGCAGCCTCGACCTGCTGGGCTCTGGCGATCTTTCTGCCTCAGCATTCTGAGTAGCTGGAACTACAGGCATGCGCTACCATGCCTGGCTGATTTTTTGATTTATTGTAGAGATGAGGTCTCGCCAAATTGCCCAGGCGGGTCTCGAACCCATGGGCTCAGGCAGTCTATTCGCCTTGGCCTCCCAAAGTGCTGGGATTACAGGTTGAGCCACCGAGCCTGGCTAAATTATTTTTTGAGTCAGAGTCTTGCTTTGTCTCCCATACTGGAGTGCAGTGACTTACTGGGCTCAGGTGATCCTTCACCTCAGCCTTCCTAGTAGCTGGGACTACAGGCATGCACCACCACGCCTGGCTAAATTTTTTGTTTTTGTAAAAATGAGATCTCGCTGTGTTTCCCGGGCTGGTCGGAAACTTCTTGGCTCAAGCAGTCCTCCCTCCTTGGCCTCCCAAAGTGCTGGGATTATAGGCTGAGCCACCGAGCCTGGCTAAATTATTTTTTGAGTCAGAGTCTCGCTCTGTCTCCCAGACTGGAGTGCAGTGACCTACTGGGCTCAGGTGATCCTTCACCTCAGCCTTCCTAGTAGCTGGGACTACAGGCATGCACCACCACGCCTGGCTAAATTTTTTGTTTTTGTAAAAATGAGGTCTCGCTGTGTTTCCCGGGCTGGTCGGAAGCTTCTTGGCTCAAGCAGTCCTCCCTCCTTGTCCTCCCAAAGTGCTGGGATTACAGGCGTGAGCTCATAGATGTTTCTTATGTGTAGACTGACTGTGCCTTAATAAGAATTTTTTTTTTTTGAGTTGGAGTCTCACCCTGTCACCCAGACTGGAGTGCAGTGGCTGCTTCTGGCCACCGCAGCCCCGACCTGCTGGGCTCCGGTGATCCTTCCGCCTCAGCCTTCCAAGTAGCCGGAATTACAGGCACGTGCTACCATGCCCGGCTAATTTTTGATTTATTGTAGATATGAGGTCTTGCCAAGTTGCCCATGCAGTTCTCGAACCCGCGGGCTCAGGCAATTCACTCACCTTGGCCTCCCAAAGGTACGGGATTACAGGCTGAGCCACCGAGTCTAGCTCATAAGAATTTTTATGTCTTCAGAAAGAGAAAGTAAAAAACAAACTTTACATTAATGACTTGACCAGTGTATGACACAGCCAAATGGGCTGTACTCCTTTTCTCGTTTTATTTATTCTCAATTATTATTATTAGATGAATTGAAAACTATTCAAATTTATAATATAATCTAACCACCCGGTGATGACCTCTGTTGATACTTTGAAATTTTTTCATCTTTTTGTGTACATTATATTTTAAAAATTGAGAATGAGATATATGTAGTTTAATATTTAGCTTGTTTCATCTAACGTTTTGTTCGATTATTTCCTTGAACTTTTTTCTTTTTTTTTTTTTTTTTGAGTTGGGTTCTCATTCTGTTGCCCAGGCTGGAGTACAATGGCACGATCACAGCTACTGCAACCTTGACCTTCCACTTCAGCCTCCCAAGTAGCTGGGACCTGGTCAACTATGTTCTGAGTTACTAGGCAATACAAAAATACAAAAATTATTTATTTTTAGATAGGTGGTTGGATTTGGGTATATGGGGCATAATTTGCTTAAGTTACTTTTATTTAAGGCTTTATACACCAGGAATATAATTGGACTTTTTGCCTTTTAATATGATTAACACATGTAATTAAAAAGAATCTCCAACGTAGTTTACTCAGTTAATTGAGAATTAATATGGTATAAACCTGACTTTCTCTTACACTTTACTTACTGTGTAGAAGATATGTTTCCCTTCCTGGCCTGGCCTGGCCATAGACTCTTCCAGAGCAGTGGTCCCCAACCTTTTAGGGTCAGGGACTGTTCCCTGGAAGATAATTTTTCCACTGATGTGGTATGGTTTTGGGATTATTCGAGCACATAACATTTATTGTGCACTTTATTTCTATTATTATGTCATAGTATACAATGAAATAATTATGTAACTCAACATTTAAAAAAAAGAGGCACAGACAGAAGTGGTAAATAAAATAATGAATGGGCCAAACACAGACTAAAATAAGTGTTGGATTTTGACTTATAACCTGCCACCAGTTGCAGTTGTGCAGTTGAAGTACATAAACTCATTTACCACACACTGATAGGGTTTTGATATGAGTCTACAAGCAACTGATTTATTGTGGTCTCTGTGCAATCAAACCTCACAGCTAATGTTAATTGGTATTTACAGCCACTCCCCAGCGCTAGCATCACTGCCTCAGCTCCACCTCAGATGATTATTAGGTTCTCTATCTCGCACATGCAGTTCACAAAAGGTTCGTGCTCCTGTGAGAATCAGATGCTGCTGCTGATCTGACAGGAGGCAGAACTTAGGAGGTAATGTGAGCCATAAAGAGCCACTATAAATACAGATGAAGCTTCCTTGCTGGCTTATTGCTCACCTCCTGCTGTGCTGCCCAGTTCCTGACAAGTGACCTGGGTGTTGGGGACCCCTGTTCCAGAGCACCTGACTTGATTACATCTGTTGGAAGACTTTACTCCTAGCCGTTGCTGAGTGGATTAGAGGTGGACTTATGACTTGATGGATTGGTGGGCTGCTCTTGATCAGTCAGTTAGAATGTTTGGACTAAGGCTGGGCACAGTGGTTCAAGCCTGTAATCCCAGCACTTTGGGAGGCCAAGATGAGAGGATTGCCTGAGCTTAGGGATTTGAGACCAGCCTAGGCAACTTGGTGAGACCTCGTCTCTACAATAAATAAAAAAAATAAACTGGGCATGGTAACACACACCTGTAGTTTCAGCTACTTGGAAGACTGAGGTGGAAGGATCACCTGAGCCCAGCAAGTCGAGGCTGTAGTGGCCATAGAGTGTGCCACTGCACTCCCACCTGGACCACAGAGTGAGACTTCAACTCGAATGTTAGGACTAATGCCAGTTAGGCTGGGTGTGGTCCCTCACACCTGTAATCCCCACTCTTTGGGAGGCTGAGATGGAAGGGTCTCCTGAGCCCAGGAGTTTGAAACCAGCTTGGGTAACAGTGAGACCCTGTCTCTACAAAAAAAATTTAAGAAAATTAGCTGAGTGTGGTGGTGCAAGATTGTAGTCCCAGCTATTTGGGAGACTGAGGTGAGATGGTCACTTGAGCCTAGGAGTTCAAGGCTGGAGTGAGCTCTGATTGTGCCACTACACTGCAGCCTGAGAGGCACAGCAAGACCTGGCTCAAATTAAGGGAAAAAAAAAAAACAACCCAAAACAAAACCAGTTAAATTTGGACAGCTAAACTATAGCAAGTAATTTGGCAAGCTGACTTAGGGGGGCAGAAACACTGAGCAAGTGGAGGAAGCTGTTTGCAGAGAGAATTGGACCAATTTTGAGAAAACAGTTGCAATTGAAGCTCCATAAAGAAACAGAAGAGGGCCGGATGCAATGGCTCAAGTCTGTAATCCCAGTATTTTGGGAGACTGAGGCAAGAGGATGGCCTGAGCCCAGGGGTTCAAGACCAGCATGGTCAACTTGGCGAGACCTCATCTCTACAATAAATAAAAAAAAAAATTAGCCAGGTGTGGCCGCGCGTGCCTGTAGTTTCAGCTACTTGGAAGGCTGAGGCGGAAGGATTGCCTAAGCCCAGCAGGTTGAGGCTGCAGTGGCTGTGAGTATGCCATTGTACTCCGGCCTGGGCCACAGAGTGAGAATCCAACTCAAACAAACAAACAAACAGAAGAGGCCTGTGATCCTAGCACTTTGAGAGGCCAAGGCGGGAGAATTGCTTGAGCCCAGGACTTGAAGACCAGCCTGGACAACACAGTGAGACCTTGTTTCTATCAAAAATACAAAAATTGCCGGGCTCGGTGGCTCAGCCTGTAATCCCACGTCTTTGGGAGGCTGAGGTGAGTGGAGTGCCTGAGCCCGCAGGTTCGAGACCCGCCTGGGGCAGCGAGACCTCATCTCTACAATAAATCAAAAAATCAGCCGGACATGGTAGCGCATGCCTGTAATTCCGGCTACTTGGAAGGCTGAGGTGGAAGGATCGCCGGAGCCCAGCAGGTCGAGGCTGCGGTGGCCGGGAGCGGCCACTGCACTCCAGTCTGGGCAGAGTGAGACTCCAAGTCAAAAAAAAAAAAAATTAGCTGGGCATAGTGGTGTATGCCTATAGTCCCAGCTTCTCAGGAGGTTGAGGTGGAGGATCACCTGAGACCAGGAGGTCGAGTTGAGGCTGTGGTGATTCAGAATGGTGCCACTGCACGCCAGCCTGGGTGACAGAATGTGACTTGGTGTCAAAAAAAAAAAACAACAAGAAACAGGACTTTCCAGTACTGAGGTTGGAGCTCCATTTCAGGTGTCCCCCATTTGAGTTAGTGTGCAGCCAAAAGAGTTATGATTCCAGTATTGTCTCTTGAGTTTTCTTTTATTGGAAGGTTGGTGTAATTTTAATTTTATTTATTTATTTACTTATTTATTTGAGTTGGAGTCTCACTCTGTTGCCCAGACTGGAGTGCAGTGGCCACTCCCGGCCACCGCAGCCTCGACCTGCTGGGCTCCGGCGATCCTTCCACCTCAGCCTTCCGAGTAGCCGGAACTACAGGCGTGCGCTACCATGCCCGGCTGCTTTTTTGATTTATTGTAGAGATGAGGTCTCGCTGCCCAGGCGGGTCTCGAACCTGCGGGCTCAGGCAATTCACTCACCTCATCCTCCCATAGGCGGGGGATTACAGGCTGAGCCACGGAACCTGGCTTTTATTTATTTTTTAAATTGGAGTCTTACTGTCGCTCAGGCTGGAGTGCCATGGCACACTCACGGCCACTGCAGCCTCGACCTGCTGGGCTCAGGTGATTCTTCTGTCTCAGCCTTCCAAGTAGCTGGAATTACAGACAGGCCTGTGCCACCACGCCCAGCCAATATTTTTGCTTTATTGTAGGGATGAGGTCTTGCCATGTTGCTCAGGCTGGTCTTGAACCTGTGGGCTCAGGCAATCCTCTTGCCTCCGCCTCCCAAATTGTTGGGATTATAGGCGTGAGCCACTGCGCCCGGCCTTATTTTATTTTATTTTTGAATCAGAGTTTCACTGTTGCCTAGGCAGGAGTGCAGTGGCATGCCTCTACCTTTTGGGCTCAGGCAATCCTTCCGCTTCAGCCTTCCTAGTAGCTGGAACTACAGGTGTTTGCCACCATGTCCAACTAATTTTTTGATTTATTGTAGAGACAGGTCTCACCATGTTGCCTAGGCTGGTCTCGAACCTGTGGACTCAGGCAGTCCTCTTGCCTCCGCCTCCCAAAGTGCTGGGATTACTGAGCCACCACACCTGGATAAATTATAATTTTTAATAGCTTCAGTATAATTTTTCACTATTTGGCCATACTATAACTTATCCGGTCTTCTATTGATGGACATTTGGGTTTTAGTTTCTTGCCTTGAATAAAGTCTATTAAGTTAGATTGCTGAGTAGCTCTTACAGCATATCTGGAAGGAAATGTAGCAGTTCAATAAAACTTACAAAATATTAATCGTGTCCAGTTAAACAATTAAAAAAATTTAAAACTGCATCCTCACAACATCAGAACATCAGTGTCTATAGGTTATATACTATTTTTAAATTTAAAAAATTATTCATTTTAATAGCTTTAGGGGTACAGATAGTTTTTGGTCTGAGCTTTTAAGTTTATCTGCCACCTACATCTGTACACATTGTACCTGACAGGTGGTTTCTTTTGTTCCTCCACTCCTCCCCTTCACACTGAGTCTCTAGTGCTCATTATACCATTTTCTCTCTCTTTTTTTTTTTTGTAGTAGGAGTCTCTGTTACCCAGATTGGAGTGCAGTGGCATGCTTACAGCCACTGCAGCCTCGACTTTCCATCTCAACCTTCCAAGAAGCTGGAACTACAGGCACTCGCTACCATGCACAACTAATTTTTTGATTTATTGTAGAGACGAGGTCTCGCCATGTTGCCTAAGCTGGTCTCAAAGCCCTGGACTCAAGGCATTAGTCTAGCCTCTGTCCCCCAGAGTGCTGGGGATTAAGGCGTGAGCCACTGCACCCGGCTATGTCATTCTCTGTGTTTTTGCATATCCATAGTTTAGCTTCCACTTATAAGTGAGAATATGATGTTCTCCAGTTCCATCCAAGTTGCTGCAACATACATTATTTCATTCTTTTTGGTAGCTGAACAATATTTCGTGGTATATATACACATCACATTTTCATTATCCACTGATTGGTTGATAGGCATTTGAGTTGATTCCACTTTGCAATAGTGAATTGTGCTGCAATGAACATGTGGGTGTAGGTGTCTTTGTTATGTAATGACCTCTTCCTTTGGGTAGGTCTTTATACTCCTAAGGTATTTGTTTTGACTTCTAGGGCTGTCTTAAAAATGTCAGAGTGCAGTGTACTATTTCTAAATCACCATAAGATAAAATAAAGAGGTGCTTTTTATTCTGGTAAATTTGCATTTAGACTCATGGACCATATTCTGCTAATTGAGAAAGGCTCATTAACTGATGATAAATATAGAAGGATACAAGTAGTAAGAACATTAAAGTTAATAAATTGAGACTTTAAGAAAAATGCTTAAGACAGTAAAATGCTTTTGAAGTTGTGTTCAAAGTAGTAAGTTAAATGCAGTCTTGTGTTGCTTAACAATGGGGGTGTGTTCAGAGAAATGCATCTTCAGGCTATTTTATAGTTGTGAGAACATTATAGAGCACACTTATACAAACCTAGATGGTGTAGCCTACTCCACACCTAGTTTATATGGTATAGCCTGTTGCTCCAAAGCTACAAGCCTGTATAGCATGTTACTGTACTGAATACTGTAGGCGGTTGTAATGCAGTGGTAATTGTGTATTTAAACATAGAAAAGATACAGTTAAAATGTATTAAAAACATATGGGACCTCCATTGTATGTGTGATGCATGACTGTTAAAGGGACAGTGGACTCACTCACTGCTTGTTAGAATGGTGTATTAGAATGTTGTCAGCAGAGTGTTGGATTACTCTAATTGTATTGTTTCTATCTTCCCTTCTAAAGAGAGTTCCCACAGTGGCAAAATAAATTACATATTAAGGAATCTAACCTCCAGATTGGTGAGGAAATAATGACTTAGTGGTGTTAGAATTTAAAATCTCTAAGTTTGGCAGATTACGTCCAGTGAAGATGATAGAGCTTATGGTTATATGTGATTGTGAAGCTTTAGTTAAGTTTTCAGAAAAACAGAAATAGGCAAATATTGTCTTAGGTTATTTTTTCCCCCTCATTTTGGAAACTACAAGAAAAATTTGCCAGTATTAAGTAATAAGCTAGGAAAAAATGAAAGCTTGGTAAAGAATTGCTCTGGCACTAAGAAGTAGCTTACGTTAAACCAGATTTTGGATTTTTTTGAGTTGGAGTCTCACTCTGTCACCCAGGCTGGAGTGCAGTGGCATGCTCATGACCACCGCAACCTTGACCTCCTGGGCTCAGGCCAGCCTTCTGCCTCAGCCTTCCAAGTAGCGGGAACCATAGGTGTACACCATCACGCCTAGCTAATTTTTGATTTATTGTAGAGACGAAGTCTCACCAAGTTGCCAAGCTGGTCTTGAACCCTGGGCTCAGGCAGTCATCTCACCTCCGCCTCCCAAGGTGCTGGGATTACAGGTGTGAGCAACCATACCAGGGCCTAGTTAAACCGGTGTTATTTTCTTTTTTGTTTTAGGAAACAGTAGGGCAATACATAGAATTGTCAAGATAGATATGGCATCCTTATTACATCAAGGCACTTGATGTTATCCTTGTAGAAAAGGTGAATTTAAAAAATTAACTTGGAGCCGGGCTTGGTGGCTCAGCCTGTAATCCTGCGCCTTTGAGAGGCTGAGGTGAGTAGATTGCCTGAGCCCGCGGGTTCGAGACCCGCCTGGGCAGTGAGACCTCATCTCTACAATAAATCAAAAAATCAGCCGGGCGTGGTAGCGCATGCCTGTAATTCCGGCTACTCGGAAGGCTGAGGTGGAAGGATCGCCGGAGCCCAGCAGGTCGAGGCTGTGGTGGCCGGGAGCGGCCACTGCACTCCAGTCTGGGTGCCTGAGTGAGACTCCAACTCAAAAAAAAAAAAAAAAAAAATCAACTTGGAAAGATGTGACTGGTGGCAAGGCATAGGATCTTGTCCTTCTTTACTCTTCAGGATTTTCAGTACTGATCATGGTTTACAAACTGTTTCTTAGAATGGAATTTTTCCTATTTCAAGGGAGTAGGGGGGACTTGGAGCCATTTCCATTGTTTCAAAATTAAAAGCTCACTTTTACCTGTTTTATAAATTGGAGTTCTATGTAAGATTTCTTTTGAGAAGAAAAGGGCAATCAGCAGTTTCATGTTGGCCAAGAGGAGTATGTTCCAAGACCGCCAGTGAATACATGTAACCACAGATAGTACTGTAGCCCTATACACTAGGTTTTTTCCTTATTAATTTGAGAAACTTCATCTTTTCACTTAAAGGAAGCTTCTCTTTGGCATATCTTTAGGATTATTATTAAGTAATAATAAACTAATGAACACAAGCATTGTGATATCCCAACAAGTCAATCTGATAACCAGAATGGCCACTAAGTCAGGGGTCCCAACCCTGGCTACAGATTGGTTCTGGGCTGCACAGCAGGAGGCGAATGGTGGATGAGCCAGCAAGCGAAGTGCTGAAGTGCTGCTCCCCGTTGTTCACATTACCGCCTGAGCTCCGCCTCCTGTCAGATCAGCAGCAGCGTTAGATTCTCATAGGAGTGTGAACCCTGTTGTGCATGTGAGAGATCTAGGTTGTGCACTCCTTATGAGAATCTAATGCCTGATGATCTGAGGGGGGGCTGAGGCGGTGATGTGCAGGGGAGCGGCTGCAAATACAGATTAACATTAGCTGTGAGGTTTTACTGCACAGAGACCATAATAAATCAGTTGCTTGCAGACATGTCAAAACCATGTCAGTGAGTGGCACGTGAGTTGATATACTTCAGTTGTACAGCTGCATCTGGTGGCAGACTTTAAGTCAGAATCCGACACTTATTTTTGTCCATACGTGAGCTGCCCATTATTTTATTTACCATTCCTGTCCATGCCTCTTTTTTAATGATACGTTACATAATTATTTCATTATGTAATACAGTGATAATAGAAATAAAGTACACAATAAATGTTATGCGCTTGAGTTATCCCGTAATCATACCCCCTTTAGTGGAAAAATTGTCTTCCATGAAACCACTTCCTGATGCCAAAAGATTGGGGATACTGTACTAAGTGACTTGATGGCTAAGTGGCTTATCTTGTATGGATATTCCAGACAAAGGTATATGATTCAAGTCCCAGGCG
Organism: Carlito syrichta; assembly: GCF_000164805.1. Taxonomy (NCBI): domain Eukaryota; kingdom Metazoa; phylum Chordata; class Mammalia; order Primates; family Tarsiidae; genus Carlito; species Carlito syrichta. The sequence continues at coordinate 124,847 of NW_007245933.1, forward strand.
GGATGGCATGAGATTTCATCATACTATTCAGAGTGGCACACAATTTTAAACTTACAAGTTTTTGGTTTTTTTTTTTGAACTTTCCTTTAATATTTTTGGACTGTGGTTGACTGTGGGTAAATGAAACCATGAAAAGTGACACTGAGGATGAGGGGGGACTTTTGTAGTTGCTTTATAAATAAGTTTGACTTTTTTTTTTTTTTTTTGAGTTAGGGGTCTCAATCTATCTCAGCCTGGAGTGCAGTGGCATGATCATAGCTCATTGCAGCCTTGACCTCTCAGGCTCAGGTGATTCTTCTGTCTCAGCCTCTCAAGTAGCTGGGACTACAGGTGCCTGTCACTATGCCCAACTAATTTTTAAATTTTTTTGTAGAGACAAGATCTCACTGTGTTGCCCAGGCTGGTCTTGAACTACTAAACTCAAGCAGTCCTCCCATCTTGACCTCCCAAAGTGTTGAGATTACAGGCGTGAGCCATTGTGCCCAACCAGCAACTATTAACAGTATTATGTGGGTGCTCAAAAAAGCCAACACAATTTGAAACTCTTTTCAAGTATTTTAAGTATTGTGCCATCATTATTAGAGGTAGTGCCACATTTGTGAAGTTGGAATACTGTCTCACAGTGATGATAATATACTTCTGTAGGTCTTCGAATACTAATTTTATATACAGTGTCTTATTGAAGAGTCAAGAAATAGAATGACTTGGTCAAGGTAACATAGCTAATAAATAGCAAGACCAGAATTTAGTTGTTCTTATTTCTCCTCAGTGTACTTTTCACTAACCAAGCTTGCTTGCTTGCTTTTTAACATTATTTTATTTTAAATAGGTGGGATATAATTTAGGATTAGATACATAAGTGGTCATTGTTCAGGTGAAGTTTGTTTCTCTTTTTGTCCCCATTTCTCCTGGTTTGGGATCATGTAACCTTGTTGGTGTTATGTGCCCTCCCCCCTCATTCTTTTTTCATTTCTGTTTTTTAAGAGGACCCTGACTATGTAAATTGGGTAATTTGTATGAAGAGATTAATTGTGACTAAAATGGATTAGGCAAGATTTCAATGAAGATAGAGACTTGAACTGGACTTTAAACCTGACTGTAATAGTTGTTGAGAATGAGAGTAGTGAAATGGCTTACTTTGACTTGTCAGTCTGTATGTGACATACCTCCTGCTATCCTCGTTTTTTTGCTCTTTGCTTTCTTTCAGTGATAAACTTCAGTGCCACCAAACCTTTATGTACACCTTCCTATACCTTCAGTCTTGATTTAAATGTTGATTTATTTCAGAGAAGCCTTTCCTTTTTTTTTGAGTTGGCGTCTCACTCTGTCACCCAGACTGGAGTGCAGTGGCCGCTCTCGGCCACCACAGCCTCGACCTGCTGGGCTCTGGCGATCCTTCCACCTCAGCCTTCCAAGTAGCTGGAACTACAGGTGCGTGCTACCACGCCCGGCTAATTTTTGATTTATTGTAGAGATAAGGTCTCACTAAGTTGCCTGGGCGGGTCTCGAACCCGCGGGCTCAGGCAGTTCACTCACCTCAGCCTCCCAAAGTGCTGGGATTACAGGCTGAGCCACCGAGCCTGGCCGAGAAGCCTTTCTTGAATAGTTAATCTAAAGGAGTTCTGACTGTTTTCCTTTTTTTGAATCGGATTCTCACTCTGTGCCCAGGCAGGAGTGCAGTGGCATGATCACAGCCAGTAGCCTCGACCTGCTGGGCTCAGGCGATCCTTCTACCTTAGCCTTCCAGGTAGCTAGAACTACAGGCACGTGTCACCATGCCTGGCTAATTTTTAAATTTATTGTAGAGATGAGATCTCGGCAAGTTGCCCAGGCTGGTCTTGAACCCGTGGGCTCAGGCAGTCCTCTCGCCTCGACCTCCCAAAGTGCTGGGATTACAGGTTTGAGCCACCTATTTTCTGTTATAGCACCACAACCTCAAATTTTATATATATATATATATATATATATATATATATATATTTGTGTATGTGTTTTTCTTTTAATTAATAGAGATGGTGGTTTTGCTATGTTGCCCAAGCTGTTCTCAAAATCCTGGACTCAGGTGAACCTCCCACCTCAGCTTCTCAAAGTGCTGAGATTATAAGTATGAGCCACTTCACTTGGTCTATTTCTGTGTTTACTTTCTTTTTTTAAAAAAATTCTATGAGACTATCAGTTCTATGGTTGCAGCTATCTGTTATTAGTAAGTTTCACAGTGCCTGCACATACTAAGACCAATACTTTTAAAAATATCTGAAAAATCTTAAAATCACTAAGGGTGAGTAGTGGAATGGAAAAGAAGAGTAGGCTAGATGTAATGGTTTTCCTTGTTTTCTCAGTTTTCTTGGATATTTCAAGTGCTGACGAGTTTTGCTTTTGTGACATACCACCCCCTCTTCATAAACTGCTGGTGTTTTGATTTTTTTTTTTTTTTGAGTTGGAGTCTACTCTGTTGCCCAGGCTGGCGTGCAGTGGCATGCTCACAGCCACTTCAGCCTCGATCTGCTGGGCTCAGGTGATCCTTCCGCCTCAGCCTTCCAAGTAGCTGGAACTACAGGCGTGCACTACCCTGCCTGGCCCATTTTTTTGATTTATTGTAGAGACGAGGTATCACCAAGTTGCCCAGGCTGGGCTCGAACCCCTGGACTCAGGCAGTCCTCTTGCCTCGGTCTCCCAAAGTGCTGGAATTACAGGTTTGAACCACTGCACTCAACCCTGTTTTGATTTTTAAGAAGCTCATTTTGTTAAGGATTTTGGTACTTAAACACACACACACACACACACACACACACATCTTGATAGTTCTTGATATGAATACCCATAGGATAAATATAAGACTGGGAATTACTTTTTTTTTTTTTTTTGAGTTGGAGTCTCACTGTCGCCCAGACTGGAGTGCAGTGGCTGCTCCCGGCCACCGCAGCCTCGACCTTCTGGGCCCCAGCGATCCTTCTGTCTCAGCCTTCCAAGTAGCCAGAATTATAGACATACGCTACCACGCCCGGCTGATTTTTTGATTTATTGTAGAGATGAGGTCTCGCCTGCCCAGGCGGGTTTTGAACCCGCGGGCTCAGGCAATCCACTCACCTCAGCCTCCCAAAGGCGCAGGATTACAGGCTGAACCACTGAGCCTGGCTTGGGAATTACTTTTTGAATCAGTAAGGCATCTGTCACAAGGAACAGAAAAAACAGCCCCTTTGACAGAAACAAAAAGGATTTTTTTTTTTTTTGAGTTGGAGTCTCACTCTGTCACCCAGGCTGGAGTGCAAGTGGCATGCTCATGGCCACTGCAGCCTCGACCTTCTGGGCTCAGGCAATCCTTCTGCCTCAGCCTTCCAAGTAACTAGAACTACAGGTGCATGCCACCACACCTGGCTAATTTTTTGATTTATTGTAGAGATGAGGTCTCACCTAGTTGCCCAGGTAGCCTCGAACCCGTGGGCTCAGGCAATCCCCTCACGTTGGCCAAAAGGATCTTTTTTTTTGAGTTGAAGTCTCACTCCATCGCCCAGGCTGGAGTGCAGTGGCATGCACACTGATGGCCATCCCAGCATCAATCTGCTGGGCTCTGGTGATCCTTCTGCCTCAGCCTTCCAAGTAGCTGGAACTACAGGTGCACACCACCACACCTGGCTAATTTTTTGATTTATTATAGAGATGAGGTCTCACCGAGTTGCCCAGGCGGTCTTGAACCCGTCGGCTCAGGCAGTCCTCTCATCTTGGGCAAAAGAATTTTTTTTTTTTTTTGAGTTGGAGCACTCCATTGCCCAGGCTGGAGTGCAGTGGCACACGCGCTCATGGCCACCCCAGTGTTGACTTGCTGGGCTCCGGCGATCCTTCCGTCTCAACCTTCCAAGTATCTGAAACTACAGGTGTGCACTCCTATACCTGGCTAATGTTTTTTTTTATTGTAGAGAAGAGGTCCCACCAAGTTGCCCGGGTTGGTCTCGAAACCACAGGCTCAGGCAGTCCTCTTGCCTCAGCCTCCCAAAGTGCTGGAATTATAGGCTGAGCTACGAAGCCCGGTCTTTTTTTTTTTTTTGTAGTTGGATTCTCACTCTGTTGACCAGGTTGGAGTACGTTTCCTCTAGGACCTTGCTCTTCGGCTGTCTCTTTTTATTCCTTTAGTATCCTAAGTTCTCTGTAAGCTTCTGAAATTTGGCTTTTACTTCCAACTAAAAACTGTATTTGTCACAGTCACTAGTGACCTCCTATTTATGAAAGCAAATGTAAAGCTTTTCTTTGTAACTTTTCATATGGATGAGTGTTTTCTTTTTCTGTTTTTTTTTTTGAGTCAGAGTCTCACTCTGTTGCCCAGGTTGTAGTGCAGTGGCACACTCACGGCCACTGCAACCTCGACCTGCTGGGCTCAGACGATCCTTCCTCCTCAGCCTTCCAAGTAGCTGAAAGTACAGGCATGTGCCACCACACCCAGCTAATTTTTTTATTTATGGTAGAGATGAGGTCTCACCAAGTTGCCCAGGCTGGTCTTGAACCCCTGAGCTCAGGTAGTCAATCCCCTTGCCTCGGCCTCCCAAAGAGCTGGGATTACAGGCGTGAGCCACTGCATTTGGCCCCTTTTCTGTTTTACTTATTTTTATCTGTTTATGAGTTTTACTTAACCATTAGATTAAATTAGATCAATGTAGAAAGTTTTTAAAATACTGATATGAATAAATAAACATTTGTAATTTCATCATTCAAATTTTGCTTTATATGCTTCTAGCTATTTTCTATGAATATATATAAAAATCAAGTTTATAACTTACCTGCTATTTGATTTTTTTATGAGCGTTTTCTCATATCTGTATGTATCTGAGAACAGAATATGTTGTCAGCAGCCTACCGTTTAGTCTTTTGAATATGACATATTTAATTAGTGTTTTCCAATAAAAATAGTTATGAAAATATATTTTTTTTGAGTTGGAGTCTCACTCTGTTGCCCAGCTTGGAGTGCAGTGGTACACATGGCCACCCCAGCGTCAACCTGCTGGGCTCCGGCGATCCTTCCACCTCAGTCTTCCAAGTAGCCAGAACTACAGCCGCTCACTACCACACCCTGTGAATTTTTTTTTTATTGTAGAGACGAGGTCTTGTCAAGTTGCCCGGGCTGGTCTTGAACCTGTGGGCTCAGGCAATCCTCTCATCTTGGCCTCCCAAGGTGCTGGTATTACAGGCTGAGCCACTTAGCCCGGCCATGAAAATACTTTTAAGCATAGAAATCTGGGTCATATCCTGGGTCAAGAGGTGTAAAAATTTTTAAGACTTAAGATTACCAGTTGCTCTCTACAAAGGTGGTATTAATTTACATTCTGCAGCATTATATGAGAATACCTTTTTTTTTTTGCATTAGATTTTTAATTTGTTTTATTTTATTTTATTTTATTTTTTGAGTTGGAGTCTCTCTCTGTTGCCCAGGCTGGAGTGCAGTGGCATGCTCATGGCCACTGCAGCCTCGACCTCCTTGATCTGATCCTTTCGCCTCAGCCTTCCAAGAGATATTTTATTTTTTAAAAATCCGCATGATAGGGAGGAAAAGAATATAGTCACTATCCTAAATTACTGTGTTAGTTCCTGCAAGGATATTGCACTATTTGCGTATTTGGTTCCTGAGTTTTAATAGCAACCTGTCTATTGTTATCTATTATTGAAAGACCTTTCCTACCCTGAAATGAGATATTGAGTTAAATCTTTTTCTAGCTTTTATGCTTCTGTTAAATACAATTTTTTATCCATCTGGAATTTATTGTGATATTTAGTATGAATTGGGATTTAACATTGATTTTTCTAGACTGTGACTCAGTTTTAGCAAATTTGAATAAATCTTCTCCTTTCCATTGATGTGAAATGCCACTTCTGTCTTATATGGAATTCATGAGTATGTTCTTAGAGGTCTATTTTTAAGATTTTCCTTTAATTCACCTGGTTTTAATTCAGTCACTTTATAATTTTACTTATTTATTTATTTATTTTTGAGTTGGAGCCTCACTCTGTCGCCCAGACTGGAGTGCAGTGGCCGCTCCCGGCCACCGCAGCCTCGACCTGCTGGAATCCGGCGATCCTTCTGCCTCAGCCTTCCAAGTA
>NW_007245933.1:131364-132927 GCF_000164805.1 Carlito syrichta
AGAGTTTTTTTTTTTTTTTTTTTGCACCTCTCACTCCATTACTACTGGAATTTTTATTGAAATTGCATTTCGTTTATAAATGAGGCAAGAGTTGACGTCTTACACTATTTTTCCTCTTTGGAAGCCAGTGTATTTTCCCATTTTTACACAATTTCTGTGTTTTTTCCTGAAGTTTTGTGTTTTTTTTCTTCATGTAAGTTGGGTACATTTCCTTTACATTTATTCCCAGCTATTTTTGTTTCCTATTTCTATTGTAAATGGGATCTTCACCTGTCTTTTTTATTTTACCTTAGTTTTTGGTGGCAGCTATATTGAGCTACAGTTCACATACTTTACAATTCACCCCATTTAAAGTGTACAACTCAGTGGCTTTCATTATATTCAGAGTTGTGCAACCACCACAATTAATTCTAGAATACTTTTATCAACTCAAAAGGGAACCCACTCCCTTAAGTGTTTCAGTAAAAAGTTTGTAAGAATAGCAAACGTTCTTTTTATCATTCTTGAAACTTCATAAAGAATTTTCTGGTTTTCTTTCTTTCCTTTCACTTCCTCTATTACCTTGCTCTTTGTGTTTATTTTGTTAGCATTTTAAGTTCTCTGCAAGCTTCTGAAATTTGGCTTCTGCTACCAACTAGTGGCCTCCTATTTATGAAAGCAGATGTAAGGATTTTCTCTGTAACTTCTCCCGTGGATTAGTACCTTCCTTTTCTGTATTACTTAAAAAACTTATTTTCTGCTTTTGAGTGCAATTTAATCATTGTAGAAAGCCTAAACTACTTCATCTCACTAGTGTTAAGCAACAACCGCCAATCTGCTTTCTTCATATGTTTGCCTATTCTGAACCTTTTATATAAATGGAATAACAATGTATAGTCTTCTGTGAGTGACTTCTTTCACTTACCATAATGCGTTCAAGGTTCATGAACCCTGTAGCTTGTGTCAGTACTTCATTACTTTTTGACTGAGCAGTATTTCTGTATATGGCTATACTATATTTTGTTTACCTGTTTGTCAGTGGATGGACTTTTGGGTTGTTTCTACCTTTTGGTTATTATAAATAATGCCTTTTTTTTTTTGGTTGAGTTTTTTTGTTTTTGTTTTTGAGTTGAGGTTTTTTTTTTTGAGTTGGAGTCTCACTCTGTCACCCAGACTGGAGTGCAGTGGCTGCTCCCGGCCACCGCAGCCTTGACCTGCTGGGCTCCGGCGATCCTTCCGCGTCAGCCTTCCGAGTAGCCGGAATTACAGGCATGCGCTACCACACCTGGCTGATTTTTTGATTTTGTTGTAGAGATGAGGTCTCACCAAGTTGCCCAGGCGGGTCTCGAACCCGCGGGCTCAGGCAATCCATTCACCTCAGCCTCCCAAGGCACGGGATTACAGGCTGAGCCACCGAGCCTGGTTATAAATAATGCTTCTATGAACATTTGTGCACAAGTTTTTTTGTGGACTTACGAGGTCTGACAATTAAGTTCACAAATGCATCCTAGAAAACGTGCTACTGCCGGGCTCGGTGGCTCAGCCTGTAATCCCAGCACTTTGGGAGGCCGAGGTGAATGGATT
>NW_007245933.1:133138-138641 GCF_000164805.1 Carlito syrichta
AACTCAAAAAAAAAAAAAAAAAAAAGAAAACATGCTACAAAGCTGAGCACACTGGCTTAAGCCTGTAATCTTAGCACTTTGGGAGGCGAAGGTGAGAGGCTTGCCCGATCCCACGAGTTTGAGACCAGCCTGGGCAATATGGCGAGACCTCATCACTAAAATAAATAAAAAGATTAGCTGCGTGTGCTACTTGGGAAGCTGAAGCAGAAGGATTGCCTGAGCCCAGCAGGTCGAGGCTGCAGTGACCATGAGCATGCCACTGTACTCCAGCTTGGGTGACAGGGTGAGACTCCAACTCAAAAAAAAAAAGAAGATGTGTTACATACCTCATTGTTGAATATCACTACAGTTTCCTTTGAAGTATTCCCCTTGGGATGCTGTGCACCGACATTAGCACCTAGTCCACTCGTCAAAACAACTTTGGAATTCTTTTTGTGGAATGACCATCAAGGCTGTTGTACTACCCCTTGATGTCCTGAATGCCATTAAATAGTCTTCCTTTCACTATTTCATTAATCGTGGGGTAAAGAAAAAAGTCATTGGGGCTAGATGAGGTGAGTAGGGAGAGTGTTCCAATACAGTTATTTGTTTACTGGCTAAAACTCCCTCACATATAGTGCTGTGTGACCTGGTGCATTGTGATTGCAAGAGCTCCTGCAGGACCATTTTTTGTACACGTACCTTTCTTATGCCAAGATTTTCAGTTAAGATTTTCCTGTTTCTCTGTCGATGTTTATTTTGTCTGCTCTACCTCTCACAGTCAGCTGATGACTGTGATGCACAATTTGGCGAATTTTTGCTATGTTTTTGTCAGTTCTGCTGATTACTGGCCGTCCTGAGCTCTCTTCATCAGTGATGTATTCTCTCCCCTCAGAAAAGTGTTTCATCCATTTGTACACTGCTATTTTCTTCATGGCATTATCCTCTTAAACTTGGACTAACATGTCCCTTATTTCACTTCCACTCTTACTAAGTTTAACATGAAATATAATGTTCGTTGCTCTAATTCAAACTCCAATATTCTCACGACAACACACAAAAACACGCAACAGTAACGAATGTCACTCAGCAAGATTCCACCACATGTCAACACGAACACAGCTATGAGACACTAATATGCTAAGGTTATGAAACCTTACTAACTTGTTTGTACAGTGCTGCCAATGTAAGTGCACGGTGACAAGTTTGTGAACCTAATTGTTAGGTCTTGTATGTTTTAATTTCCCTAGGGTCCATATCTAGGAGTATGATTACTAGGTCAAATAGCAACTCAGTTTAATTTTTTGAGGAACTATCTGTTTTCTTAAGTTCCACACCATTTTATATCCTCATCAGCAATGTATGAGGGTTTCAGTTTCTTCACATCCTCACCAACGTTGTTATCTTGACTTAAAATTATGTCTATTCTAATGGGTCTAAAGTGGTATCTTACTGTGTTTTGATTTGCGTATCCCTGGTTAATAATGATGAACATCTTTTTACATGCTTACTTGTTATCTTCTCATTTATATGGCTTCTTTGCAGAGATATCTATTCATATCCTTTGTTAATTGGGTTGTCTTTTTTTTTTTTTTTTTTTTTTTGAGTTGTCTCTGTTGCACAGACTGGAGTGCAGTGGCATGCTCACGGCCACCGTAGCCTTGGCCTGCTGGGCTCCGGCCATCCTTCCGCCTCAGCCTTCCGAGTAGCCGGCACTACAGGCGCGTGCTACCACACCCGGCTAGTTTTTTATTTTCATTGTAGCAGAGGTCTCACCAAGTTGCCCGGGTGGGTCTAGAACCCGTGGGCTCAGGCAATCCACTTGCCTCGGCCTCCCAAAGTGCTGGAATTACAGGCTGAGCCACTGAGCCCAGCCAATTGTCTTTTTATTATTGACTTGTAAGAGTTCTTTATGTATTTTAGATACAAGTCCCTTGCCAGATAATATGATTTGCAAATGTTTTCTCTCACTTGGTGGATTGTCTTTTCAATTTTTTTGATTGTGTCCTTTGAAGCACAAAATATTTTAATATTGATGAGGTTCAGTTTGTCTCTTATATTATTTACATTTTTGGTGTCATATCTGAAAATCTGTTGCCAAATGAAAGGTCATAAAAATTTACCCCTGTCTTTCTTCTAAGAGTTTTTATACTTTGGCTTTTACATTTAGGTCTTTGATGTATTATAGAGTTAATTTTTGTATGTTGTATGAGGTAAGGGTACAACTTCATTCCTTTGCATGAGTCTATTCAGTTGTTCCAGCACCGTTTTAGAAGTGTCTTCTTTCTTCATTGCATGGTCTTGGCACCTTTGTTGAAAATCAAGGGACCATAGATAGGTAAGCTAATCTCTGGACTCACAATTCTGTTCCATTGATCTATATGTCTGTCCTTTAGCCAGTACTACACTGTCTTGATTTCTGTAGCTTTGTAGTAAAATTGGATATCAGAAAGGGTAAATTCTCTTTGTCCTTCTTCAAAAGTATTTTGGCTACTCTGGGTCCCTTGAATTCTCATATGTATTTTAGGGTCAGCCTGTCAATTTCTACAAAGGAACCAGCTGGAATTCTTATAGGGATTGTAGTGAACCTGTATATCAAGATAAGGAGTATTATCATCTTAATGATACTGAGCCTTGTGATCTATGAAGATGGGATTTTTTTTTTTTTTTTTTAAGTTGAAGTCTCACTCTCGCCCAGACTGGAATGCAGTGGCCGCTCCTGGCCACCACAGCCTTGACCCGCTGGGCTCCGGCGATCCTTCCGCCTCAGCCTTCCAAGTAGCCGGAATTACAGGCATTCGCTACCACGCCTGGCTGATTTTTTGATTTATTGTTGAGATGAGGTCTCACTGCCCAGGTGGGTCTTGAACCCACGGGCTCAGGCACTCCACTCACTGTAATACCAAAGGCGCGGGATTACAGGCTGAGCCACCAAGCCCGGCTGAAGATGGGATTTAAAAAAAATTTTGTTGTTTTTTATTTTTTGTTGAGATGAGGTCTTGCTATGTTGCCCAGGCTAGTCTTGAACCTCCCCTGGCTTCAAACAGTCCTCCTGCTTTGGCCTTCCCAAGTTGCTAGGATTACAGGTGTGAGCCACCATGCCTGGCCAGAGAAGATGGTCTATCTTTCCATTTATTTAGGTCATCTATAATGCTGTCAATAGTATATATTTTGTACTTATTATTAAGTATATTCCTAATAATTTTATCCTTTCTGATGCTGCTGTGAATGAAATTGTTTTATAAATTTTACTTTTGAATTGCTCATTGCTAATGTATAGATACACAGCTGATTTTGTATATTGTTTTTTTTTTTTTTTAGTCAGGGGTATTAGGCTGTCACCTAGGCTGGTGTGCAGTGGCATGATCATGGCTTACCGCTACCTTGACCTTCTGGTCTCAGGCGATCCTTCCACCTTAGCCTCATAAGTAGCTGGGAGTACAGGCATACATCACCACTCCTGGCTGGTTTTTTTTTATTTTGTACAGATGAAGTCTTGCCATGTTGCTTAGGCTGGTCTCAAACTTCTGGGCTCAAGATATCCTCCCGCCTCAGCCTCCCAAAGTGCTACAATTATAGGTGTCAGCCACCATGCCCAGGCTATTCAGACTGTTTTATTTTTATTTTTTGGTAGAGGCAGGGTCTTGCTGTATTACCCAGGCTGGTTTCAAACTCCTGGGCTTACATGATCCCTTCTGCCTTGGCCTCCTAAAATGTTGGGGTTATAGATGTGAATTACAGTACTCTGTCTGATTTTGTTTATTGGTCTTGTATCCTACAACCTTATTGAACTTATTTATAAATTAGTTCTTATTTTTTTAAGAGAATTTCTTTCAAAAAATATTAATTTCATTATTTATTTTTAAACTTTTTTTCAAGACAGTCTCTTTCTGTCACCCAGGTTAGCGTGCAGTGGTTTACTAGCTTATTGCAGCCTCCAACTCAAGTGATCTTGCCTCAGCTTCCCGAGTTGCTGGGACAACAAAGCAAGTGCAACCATGCTCAGCTAATTTATTTATTTTTATTTTTGTAGACATGAGAACTTGTTACGTTGTCCAGGCTGGTCTCGATCTCTGACCTTAAGTGATCCTCTTGCTGTGACCTCCCAAAGTGTTGGAATTGTAGGCATGAGCCACCATGCCTAGCAAATTCTGTTTACTCTGCTCATGTCTTTGTTGTAGTGTTTTAATTCTTTATATTTGCTAAATGTTAAGACATTATTATTATTATTTTAGTAGAGATGAGGTCTTGTTATGTTACCTAGGTTGGTCTCGAACTCTTGGGCTCTAGCAGTTCTCTTGCCTTGGCCTCCCACAGTGCAGGTGTGAGCTGTCACACCCTGCCAAGACATTATTGTTTCATACAGTTAATAGTAATTTAACTTTACCTACATTTACTCTTTCTGTGGCTCTTTCTTTTTGTGTCTCTGGCTTTCATCTGGAATCATTTTTCTTTTAGTATTTCCTTAGTGTGGTTTTGCTGTTGACAGTTTTTTCCAGTGTTTGCTTGTTTTTTAAACTAAAGTACATTTCCAGACAAATGCCGAAATGAAGAGTATTGAATTACAAGCTGGCACTTATTATTGATTCTTTAAACTACTCATTCCACTGTTTCCTGTCTTCCATTGTTTCTGCTGAGCTATGGGTCTTGCTATTTTGTTTTTTTGACTTGGAGTCTCACTCTGTCACCCAGGCTGGAGGGCTGTGGCACACTCATGGCTACCCCAGCATCAACCTGCTGGGCTTGGGCGATCCTTCCACATAGCCGGAACTACAGGCATGTGTTACCACGCCCAGCTAATTTTTTATTTTATTGTAGAATGAGGTCTTGCCAAGTTGCTCAGACTGGTCTTGAACCTGCAAACTCAGGCAGTCCACTTGCTTCGGCCTCCCAAAGTGCAAGGATTACAGGCTGAGTCACCAAGCCCGGCCAGAGATTTTCCAAGATCTTCTTAAATTCTTTTTTTTTGGAGTTGGGAGGTTTCACTCTGTCGCCCAGGCTGGAGTGCAGTGGCATGCTCATGGCCACTGCAGCCTTGACCTGCTGGACTGAGGTGGTTCTTTCTGCCTCAGCCTTCCAAGTAGCTGGAACTACAGGCACGCACCACCATGCTCAGCTAATTTTTAAAAAATTTATTGTAGAGATGAGGTCTCACCAAGTTGCCCAGGCTGATCTCGAACCCGTCAGCTCAGGTCATCCTCTCGTTGCAGCCTTCCAAAATCTGGGATTATAGGCCTGAGCCACTGTGCCTGACTGACCCAGGTCTTGCTGTTAATATTACTTCTTTGAAGATACATTTATTTCCTCATCTGTTCTGTTTCTTTTTATTCTTTGGCAGTTTTATTGTGATTTCTACATCTGTTTATGTATTTATTTTCCTTGAAGATTCATGGTACTTCTTGAATTTGTACTTTGAGTTTTAAAAAAATTTAGAAGTAGTCAGTTTTTTACCTGTAATTCCTGCCTCAGTCCGTCCTTCCTTCCTTCCTTCCTTCCTTCCTTCCTTCCTTCCTTCCTTCCTTCC
>NW_007245933.1:139071-141459 GCF_000164805.1 Carlito syrichta
GTGCAGTGGCATGCTCCCGGCCACTGCAGCCTTGACCTGCTGGGCTCTGGCGATCCTTCCGCCTCAGCCTTCCGAGTAGATGTAATTACAGGCACACGCTACCACGCCCGGCTGATTTTTAAAATTTATTGTACAGATAAGGTCTCGCCAAGTTGCCCAGGCGGGTCTCAAACTTGCAGGCTCAGGCAATCCACTCATCTTAGCCTCCCAAAGCGCGGGATTACAGGCTGAGCCACCAAGCCTGGCGTTTTGTTTGTTTTTTTTTTACTGTCTCCATAGTTCTGCCTTTCACAGTGTCTTATAGTTGAATCATATGGTATAGTCTTTTCAGGTTGATTGCTTTCTTAATGATAAGAATTTAAGTTTCCTCCATGTCTGTTCATGACTTGATAGCACTTTAAAAATTTTAAACTTTAATTGACAAATAAGAATTGCACATACTCATGGCGTTTATAGTGATATTTTTATATATGTATGCATATATATACACACATACATACATGTATGGTGATTAGGTTAGGGTATTTAGCATTCCTGTCATCTCAAACATTTGTCATTTCTTTCCATTGGGAACATTCAGAATTCTTTTTTGTAGAGACAGAGTCTTGCTATGTTGCCCAAATCTGGTCTCAAGTGATGCTCCTGCCTCAGCCTCCTGAGTAGCCAGGACTATAGGTGTGCACCACCATGCCTAGCTGATTTTTATTTAAACTTCCTGTAGACAGGGGCATTGCTATGTTGGTCAGGCTGATCTTGAACTCCTGGCTTCAAGCAGCCCTTCCACCTTGGCCTCTCAAAGTGCTGGGATTACAGGCATGAGCCATCATTTTTTTTTTTGTGGCCATTTGAATCTATCTATCATCAATTGTCAATTGTAGTTGTTCTGCAGTGGTATAGGACACTAAAACTTATTCCTCCTATCTAGTTGTAATTTTATTTCCTTTAACAGATCGCTCCCTATCCCATTCTTCCCTCATCCTTCCTAGCTTCTATTATCAGTTCTACTTTGTATTTTCACAAAGTCAACTTTTATTTTAGCTTACACGTATGGGTGAGGACATGTGGTGTTTAATTTTCTCTTTCTCACTTATCTCACCTAACATAGTATCCTGCAGTACTATCCATGTTGCCATGAATGACAGCATTGCATTTTTTTAATGTCTGAATAGTATTCCATTGTGTATATATACCATTTTTTTTTTTTTTGAGTTGGAGTCTCACTCTGTCACCCAGACTGGAGTGCAGTGGCCCCGGCCACTGCAGCCTCGACCTGCTGGGCTCTGGCGATCCTTCCGCCTCAGCCTTGCAAGTAGCCGGAATTACAAGCATGCGCTATCATGCCCGGCTGATTTTTTGATTTATTGTAGAGATGGGGTCTCACTGCCCAGGCGGGTCTCGAACCCGCAGGCTCAGGCAATCCACTCACCTCAGCCTCCCAAAGGCGTGAGATTACAGGCTGAGCCACCGAGCCTGGCATACCATATTTTTTAATCCATTAATCTGTTACTGGGCTCCTAGATTGATTCCATATCTTTCTTATTGTGAATAGTGCTGCAGTAAACATGAAGTACAGATGCCTTTTTGAGATTATAAGGATTTCTTAGCTGGGCTTCATGGCTCATACCTGTAATCCTAGTACGTGGAGAAGCCTAGATGAGAGGATTGTTTGAGCCCCAAAATTCAAGACCAGCCTAGGCAACATGGTGAGACCTCATGTCTACAAATTTAAGAATTAGCTGGGTGCGGTGGTGTGCGCCTGTAGTCTCAGCTACTTGGGAGACTGAGGTGGAAGGATGGCCTGGACCCAGGAGATCAAAGATGTGGTGAGCTGTGATCCACTACTCTTTAGCCTGGGCAACAGAGTGAGACTCCCTCTCAAAAAAATTTTTCTTATTTTCCTTTGGTTAAATGCCCAGTAATGGGGTTGCTGAATTGTATGGTTGTTCTATTTGTGGTATTTTGAGGAGCTTCTGTACTGGTCTCCATAGTGGCAGTACTAGAATGTTCCCACTAACAGCGTATAAGTTTTCTATGCATCCTTGCTACCATTTGTCTTTTGTGTTTTTGGTAATAGCTAACCTAATTGAAGCGAGATGATACCTCATTGTGGTTTTGATTTACATTTCCCTGATGATTAGTGATGCTGAGCATATTTTCATATATTTTTCGGCCATTTATATAATAACTTGGAGAAATGTCTATTCAGTTTATGTGCCCATTTAAAAATTGGATTGTGCCTGGCTTGGTGGCTCAGCCTGTAATCCCGCGCCTTTGGGAGGCTGAGGTGAGTGGATTGCCTGAGCCCACGGGTTCGAGACCCGCCTGGGCGGCAAGACCTCATCTCTACAATAAATCAAAAAAATCAGCCGGGCGTGGTAGCGCACGCCC